>NC_027752.1:40105527-40106618 GCF_000695525.1 Brassica oleracea var. oleracea | reverse complement strand
ATATATATATATATATATATATATATTTAATGTTCATTCCGCGCAAAGCATGGGTCTTAACCTAGTATACTAATAAAAATTGAAAAAACGTACACAACCCAAAAACATACAATATATTGGTATATGAGTATATGGAAATACTTAATTATTCACCACTTGTCCAAGTAATAAGAGCACCCTCATTAGGGGATTATTGCTCAAGTTCACACAATTCCCAAAAAAAAATTAATTATAATAATCCATTTTTTGTGAATCAAAGTCGCGTGAGCTCTCTGCAGTGATACGGGTTCATCACTGTTTCGCGGACTCCACGACACGTGACGGTCTACGATTGATTCGACTATTATTATTTTTAAATCAAAAAAAAAAATCAAAATAATGAAATAGGGAATCGCGCCCCTCTCCCTCTCCCTCCCCCAAAGTTCGCGATGGAGATGCCCTAAAAAGTTATTTGCAGTGATGATGTCGGTGAAACAATATACTACTTGGATTTTTTCATATTAAAAAAACAAAAAAAATTCGTCAGTAACATGGGCTTACATTGGTTACATATAAAAATTAACAACCATATAGAAACTTTTAATGTAAGTCTCTGCTTACATACGGATCAAACAAACATGCATGATACTGTTCAACTTTTGCCAGGAAAAAAATAAGAACATTTAGGCATCATAAGAGATTGAAAGATAGCACACATATGGTGTATTGATGTGTTACGTAGTGATATCCCGTATATATTATTTGAGAAGCATTACAATATTTTTTTTGTAGACACGTGTCATTACTAGAATGATTTTTAGAATCCTTAGAGAAATAGGTTGGTCCATAAATACATTATTAATGTGATTCATTATTTCCTTAAATAAAATTACGGAATTGCCTAATGTGACTAAAGTATATATGACAATTAATGATTTTGAATAATAAAGATTTGATAAAAATAAGTGTATCTTATATTATATTTGTTTAATTTTAAACTATTAAAATAAATTAAACAACCATATTAACCATATAATAAAAATTAAAAAAATTATTTATATGTTATATTTTGAATTTTTAAAAACGAGTATAAATTACTAAAACTGTTAAAA
>NC_027752.1:40099385-40104678 GCF_000695525.1 Brassica oleracea var. oleracea | reverse complement strand
TTAAATTACAAAAATGTAAGTTTTCCTTAAGTATACGACTAAAAACATTAAAATGACATGTATCAGTTCGATGGTTGATTTGAAAACTTTCAAAATCATATGTAAGTTAAAAGTCAAAATAATTCAATTGTGAAAACAATACTATTCACTTTTTCAAAATTGTATTCGAGGAAAAAAACAAGGTTTTTATGTCATAATTTGTTTAATGTCCACTAGAGAACATTATATTAACCTAAAATATAAGAAGTGTGTATTCGTTCTCTAAATAAAAGCTACGAAATTACCTAATATGATTTACATATATATGGCAATTAATGATTATGAATAATAAAGATTTGATAACAATTTTTGCATTCTCCTTCATTTTGTTTAATTTTATATTATTAAAAAAATAAACAATCACATTAACCATATAATAAAAAATTAGATTTTTTCTTATATTTTTTCTTATATGTTATATTTTAAATTTTTTAAAATGACTTTAAATTAAAAAAGTGAGGAAACCTTATATGTTTTTTTTTTTTAAAAACGACTTTAAAATAGAAAAATGAGGACACCTTATATGTTAGATTTTTCTTATATGTTAGATTTTTTCTTATATGTTATATTTTGAATTTTTTAAAACGACTTTAAATTACAAAAATGTAAGTTTTCCTTAAGTATACGACTAAAAACATTAAAATGACATGTATCAATTCGATGGTTGATTTGAAAGCTTTCAAAACCATATGGAAGATAAAAGTCAAAATAATTCAACTGTGAAAACAATACTGTTCACTTTTTTTCAAGAATGTGTTCGATGGAAAAAAAAAAGTTTTTATGTCATAATTTGTTTAATGTCCAATCCGATCAACACATGATATATTAATTATAGTTTTGTTCCATTATTTTTAATAAAAATTGATCTGATCCATCGGAAAGAAATTGTATAATAACAACAACAAAAAATATTTTATATATATAAATAAAATGATCACATATATAAAAAAACTATCGATAATATATACAAATAAACTCGCCCTGCGCAAGGCGCAGGTCTTATCCTAGTACTTAATTATTCACCACTTGTCCAAGTAATAAGAGCACCCCCATTAGGGGATTATTGCTCAAGTTCACACAATTCCCAAAAAAAAAAATTTATTATAATAATCCACTTTTTGTGAATCCAGGTCGCGTGAGGTCTCTGCAGTGATACGGGTTCATCACTGTTTTGCGGGCTCCATGACACGGTCTACGATTGGTTCGACTATTATTATTTTTAAATCAAACAAAAAAAAAATCAAAATAATGAAATAGGGAATCGCGCCCCTTTTTCAAATAGAAAAATAACAATAATAATATTAAAATATACTATATATATGTTAATATCATTCAAATTTAAATATTTACCATATTAAATAGAAAAAATATTTTTTTGGATTAATAAAATATATTTATATGTTCGCACCGATTTAATTATATAAGTAATAGTTACTGACTTTTTAATTAATTAATATATATTTATTATTTCATAATATGTTAGAAACATATAATAAATAAAATAATATATATATATATATATATATATATATTTAATGTTCATTCCGCGCAAAGCATGGGTCTTAACCTAGTATACTAATAAAATTTGAAAAAACGTACACAACCCAAAAACATACAATATATTGGTATATGAGTATATGAAAATACTTAATTATTCACCATTTGTCCAAGTAATAAGAGCACCCCCATTAGGGGATTATTGCTCAAGTTCACACAATTCCCAAAAAAAAAATTATTATAATAATCTATTTTTTGTGAATCAAGGTCGCGTGAGGTCTCTGCAGTGATACGGGTTCATCACTGTTTCGCGGACTCCACGACACGTGACGGTTTACGATTGATTCGACTATTATTATTTTTAAATCAAAAAAAAAAAAAATGAAATAGGGAATCGCGCCCCTCTCCCTCCCCCTAAGTTCGCGACGGAGATGCCCTAAAAAGTTATTTGCAGTGATGATGTCGGTGAAACGATATACTACTTGGATTTTTTCATATTAAAAAAAAAAAAAAATTCGTCAGTAACATGGGCTTACATTGGTTACATATAAAAATTAACAACCATATAGAAACTTTTAATGTAAGTCTCTGCTTACATACGGATCAAACAAACATGCATGATACTGTTCAACTTTTGCCAGGAAAAAAATAAGAACATTTAGGCATCATAAGAGATTGAAAGATAGCACACATATGGTGTATTGATGTGTTCCGTAGTGATATAGAACAATTAAACAGTCCTTTGCAATTAGATTATGATGAACATGTTATGTTTGCATGACTGAAGATTATATTTGGATCTTTAATGACACTCTCAAGATACGTCACTTCGAAAATCGGGTAAGTTATCAAGAAAGCTAAAGAACATTAACGATGGAATTGAATCTCCTATCATATTTAATATTCACATTGAAGATGAAATATAACGTAACTAAAAGACGTCTAGTGTTGGTTCTACCGAGAAAATGACTCATTCCCCTATGAACTAGTTGTTTCCGGCTTTTTCACCCATGAACTTTTAAGCCATACCAAAAATCACATGAACAGTGGAAAAATAATTTATTCCCCTATGAACTAGTTGTTTCCGGTTATTTCACACACAAACTTTTAAGTCATGCCAAAAATCACATGAACAATTCTATTTTTTGAATTACATACACAAACTATCGATTTTAAACTAGTTCCCCTAAAACCGTAAATGGTGTTGTTTAAACGTTAACTTGGTTTATGACAGGTAGATAGTCGGTTTCATTTAGGTTAATAAAAATAGAATATTATGTCATTTTATTCTTCTTCTTTTTGTCAACTGCTCTTCTTCTTCAAAAATCGTTTTACTCTTCATCATCAATTGAGGATCAAAAAATTTATTCTGCATTTTCGAGTTATATGACATAGTAACTGGTTTGGTAGATATTTTTGAGTTATATGACATAAAGCATATAAAGAGATCATATGACATTAATTTCTGGATTGAGGAGAATACATAAATCCCTGCAGGACCGGAACCTGAGAGTAACATCCGCTTACAGAACCAATCAAGCGTCTTAGACTACGGCAATTTTATAGTTCCTTGTGACAATACATGGAGATTGGTAAGTTAGTATTTGCTGCTCTTCTTTCTTTATGCATCATGTCAAATGTTTTATTCTTCTGCATGATAATAAATTTTATCCCCAATTGATAATGAAGAGTAAAACGATTTCTGAAGAAGAAGATAAGTTGACAAAAAGAAGAAGAAAAAGAAAAAAAACGGCGTAGTATTCTGTTTTTATCAACCCAAATTAAACCGTCTCTCCACCTATCATAAACCAAGTTAACGTATAAATAACACCGTTGCGGTTTTACGGAAATTAGTTTAAAATCGATAGTTTGTGCATGTAATTCAAAAAATAGAGTTGTTCATGTGGTTTTTGGCATGACTTAAAAGTTCATGGGTAAAAAAGCCAGGATCAACTAGTTCATAGGAGAATAAGCCATTTTCCATGGTTCTACCTGTAAAAAGTTAGCTTCTTTAGCTATCTTATGTATTGGCTGCTCTTGGTAAGAATTGGATTCTAGATCCACTGTGATGCTAATGTCGATGATGGTATACCACATGCTAGTTTTCCCAAATCCTAGAACAGATAATATGGATGAAAGGCCTCAAAGGTTAAAAAAGCAATTTAATGCTCTTGACGTTGAAACGGTCATATTTGACGATGAACTTTCACCAGGGTAACGTTTCTGTCTAATTTTAATTCTTACTGGAAACATGTGCTCTTGAACTAACACCACCATGCGTCTTGCTTTAATCTTTCTTTAGTTATATGTATATTTACTGCAATGTACTATGTTTCTTAAAAGATTGCTTGTTGTTATCCTCGAAACTCAGATGGAAACTTCAAAACCATCCACTGTTTCTATTTGATGTAAAGGCTCAGATGGACTCTCACACTCGACCCAAATCCCGCCATGGCTTGTCGTTCTTCTCTTCTTCTATCTTTATTGTTTACAACCACGTGTATTGTTTTTCAATTATCAACTCACTTTTTGACAATAGACAAAAAACGTATGTTGATCGTTATGAACTAAATGATAAAACAATCATGTTTTTAGAACTACCATGTGGGCAAATATAGTGTGAACACCAAAATCTTTGCCAACACAGAGAAACAGGTTCACTTTTACAAATATTTTGGTTTTGTAAAAGTGCACATGCAACGATCTCTGTGTTTCTCTGTGTTGGCAATGATTTTGGTTTCACAAAGAGAAGCACAGGCATGAATTTTGCTTAATCATGTTTTTCTTTTAATATATAAGGGATTGTCGTGCACATAAAACGATTCACAAGCACTACACTAAATCACTTACTAATTTTGCCATAATTTTTCACCACAAAGTGCACATGCAACGATCACGTTTAAGACGTCTTTAACAAGTCCATATATAGTAGTTAATCCACTACGTGCACATGCAATGAAAGCTGTTTGTAAACTGATAGGTCAAATTTTGATAAAAAATAGTCGTCTGATCGGAATAGAATGGAAGAACAAAGTGGTCACTGTTATAAATCAATTAGTGGATGTCCATAACCGGCCCGGTCCATAACCGGCCCATACAACTAGAGAGAGAGTTGGCCACGACTTGGAGAGAAAGACAGTCGGCCATGACATGGAGAGAGAGAGAGGCGGCTTGGAGAAAAGGAAACCATCTTTCCTTTTCCTTGCAATTGTTATCTTTCCATTATTATATATTAGTAGTTTTCCTAATCCTAGTGGGTTTAGGTTTTTGATACTTTCTTTTTTACTTATCTTGTAATCCCCTATATAAGGGAACACTTAATTATTCATTAATGAAACATAGAAATATTCAGACCTAAAACCTTCGTTTTACAATACGTTATCAACACGATTGTTCTCTGCAATTTAAGCTAAAATCGTCAACCCCTTAAACCTTAACCTAGCCGGTGACTTTAACCTAATCCCGACGAACCCTAATTCGTCTCAGCTCGCGTTCCAACTCGTCAGCATACTATCAGCTCCAACCCTAAGGTGTTCCTGATCCTAGACGACCTCAGCTTCACGTTCGCATCACAGCCAGCTCGCATTCCCAATTAACCAGCTCGTAATCCTGACCAGCCGCTTGCAAACCCGATAGGAAGCAGCTTGCGAACCCGATAGGAAGCAGACACGTCCCGTCCCGTTCAGCTCGCATCCGACGACAGCCAGCTCGCGTCCGTCCGTGTGCAGCTCGAGGTTCATCCATTCTCTTTGGTGGT
>NC_027752.1:40097125-40097870 GCF_000695525.1 Brassica oleracea var. oleracea | reverse complement strand
AAAGGACGACCTCTTGGATTTTGAGACTTCTGATTGTCTCAAAGACTTAAATCGACATCTTGTCTTATTGTGTTATGAAATTCTTTGAGTTCATTGCTATTATATCTTGCCTGATTTTGCTTAATAATGTGAATGATTTTATTGATAAAGAAATTGCCTAAAGGGCATTATAGTACGGGTATAGTAGCCTAGTAAGAAATCTATGGCCAAGGCATTGCCTAAAGGGCATTATATACACCCAAGAATGTATGACCCATTGAGTTATAATAAAATGGTTTCCAAATAGAAACAATGGGCAAAAGGAAACAAGTTCCTTCAGATTTAAAGAAAGAAAACGCCTAAGACCTTATACGAAAGTGGTCAAGACTATACCTACGTACTCTACTAATCTAAACTATGCTACAGATCAGTATGATAAGAGGCAAGAGCCGTGGTGACCATACTGATATATCCCATGAAATTATATACTTTTATGGCACGACTGGATTAGCCATCCTAGTCTAAAACTTGATGCAAAGATTGTTATTGAAAGGCACACAGAGTTATCCCATAAAGATCTCACGTTGTGTAACATGTACACAAGGGAAACTCATTAGGCTTGATTGTCCTAAGCATCACGAAATTATAGTATGTTCATGAGGGGGAGAGAGAGGATAAAACCCTAAATCCATCACCACACTACAAATTCGTGTACCATGCATGGTCTATGACCATGCTATAAACGGCTTGGCCGTGCAGGCCATTA
>NC_027752.1:40076523-40097025 GCF_000695525.1 Brassica oleracea var. oleracea | reverse complement strand
CCGTCGGAATGTCCGTCAGAATACCGCTGTTTTCTTGTAGTGTCAGTTGTCTGATAAGATTTGTGTTGTTCAGGACCGCATCACACAGACGCTGATTGGAGCGGGTGAACAGCTGAGAGGTCTATATTTTTTTAGAGGTTTGGACGATATGGCAGTGGCCATGGCGCAGACTCAACACATGGTTTCGTCTGATTTCTGGCACCGTCGCCTTGGTCATCCAGCTTCTAAAACTATGGAGATGTTACATTTATCTATTTCTAGTAGTACTGGTTTTGATTCAAAGTCTTGCGACGTTTGTATTTGAGCAAAACAATCTCGCGATTCGTTTCCTTTGAGCATTAATAAAACAACTGCAGTTTTTTATTTGGTTCATTGTGATCTCTGGAGTCCGTACAGGACTACTTCTATGTGTGGTTCACGATACTTTCTCACGATTGTAGATGACTACTCTCGTGCAGTGTGGATCTATCTCCTGCCAAATAAATCAGAAACCGCATCAACTCTCAAGACTTTCATCGCCATGGTTGAGCGTCAATTTGATAAAAAAGCTCAAGATCATAAGAAGTGATAATGGGACTGAGTTCTTGTGTCTCACTGATTATTTCAAACTTCATGGTATCATGCATGAGACGTCCTGTGTTGGCACCCCGCAGAAAAATGGTCGTGTAGAGTGTAAACATCGCCATATCCTCAACGTCGCTAGAGCACTTCGTTTTGAAGCTCACCTACCGATTGAATTTAGGAGTTTCTGTGTTCTCACTGCTGGGTACTTAATAAACAGAACTCCATCAACGATTTTGAAAGGAAAGACTCCTTTTTAAATGTTATACAACAAACCGCCAGTTTTGGATCATGTACGAGTTCTGGGATGTTTATGCTACGTCCATAATCAGAAACATGGCGGAGATAAGTTCGCGCCTCGTGGTACTAAATCTGTGTTCTTAGGCTATCCTTTTGGGAAGAAAGGCTGGAAGGTCTATGACCTTGAAACTGGAATTGTTTCAACATCTCGAGATGTTATCTTCATTGAAACAGATTTTTCTTTTCCTCTAAAGTCTTCTTCACATGGTTCTGATTTACCACCACAGACCTCATCTCGGGTGTTTGATGATGATGAGTTTATGTCTCAGCCGCATCCTCCAGCGCCTCCTGTTCCGTTGGATACTGGATCTTCTCCGATATAGAACACTGCAACCAGTACTGTTTCTCCATCAGTTTCGGTCTCTACACCGACTACAACAGCTACTTCAGCCACTGATGATATTGAACCCGAGGTTGAAACTTCTGGCACGACAACATCTCCTGAGCCATCACCACCTGCATAACCTTCCCCTAAAACTGAAGACACTGTGGCTCTCCCTCTCGGGAAAGGATGTCGTTCGAGGAAGCCTCCTCATGGTATCCTCTTGACGATTATGTTGATTGTTCTCGGTTCTCAGACAATCATCGTGCCTATCTTGCTGCCATAACAGAAGCTGTGATCCCTGCTTCATATAAGGAAGCATTTGAAGATGAAAACTGGCGTGAAGCTGTTCATGTTGAAATTGATGCTTTGGAAGAACGTGAGACATGGACTGTCGTCGCTCTTCCTCCAGGAAAACGTGCACTTGGGTGCAAATGGGTGTTCACATTGAAGTTTCGAGCCGACGGTACACTTGAGAGGTATAAGGCTCAACTTGTGGTTCTCGGAAATAACCAAACAGAGGGTATTGATTATGAAGAAACGCTTGCGCCGGTGTGTAAGATGGAATCCGTTCGTACATTTCTGCAACTTGCGGTGGCTCGTGATTGGGAAGTTCACCAGATGGATGTCCATAACGCGTTTCTACATGGAGATTTAGAAGAAGAGGTTTATATCAAGCTACCACCTGGGTTCAAAACTACTGATAAGAATCAAGTATGCCGCCTGCATAAGTCTCTTTACGGTCTTCGTCAAGCACCTCGCTGCTGGTTTGCGAAACTAACGACGGCACTTAAGGCGTATGGTTTTTTCCAGTCTTTGAAAGATTATTCCTTATTCATCTATGAGAATGGCTCCACAAGGTTACACATTCTGATCTATGTTGATGACCTTCTCATCACAGGAACATCTCTGGCTGTCATTAATGAGTTTAAAGATTATCTTAGCTCTTGTTTTCGGATGAAGAACTTGGGTATCTTAAAGTATTTTCTGGGCATTGAGGTTGCTAGGAACTCATCGGGAATGTATTTGACTCAACGAAAGTACACATTAGACATCATCTCTGAGATGGGTCTCCTTGGCTCTCGACCGGTTTCTCATCCCATCGAGCAAAACCACACACTTGCAGCTGTTGATGAACCACTCTTGCCCAACCCGACACAGTATCGTCGTGTTGTTGGACGTTTGATCTATCTTCGTTTAACACACCCTGAGCTCTCCTATGCGATTCACATGCTAGCTCAGTTCATGCATTCACCACAACAAGCACATTGGGACGCTGCGATTCGAGTTGTTCGTTATCTAAAGGGTTCTCCTGGTCAAGGTATTCTTCTGGGTGCTGATCAGGATTTAAAGGTTACAATCTGGTGTGACTCTGACTGGGCCGGGTGCCCCTTATCTCGACGTTCCTTAACCGGTTTCTTCATACAATTAGGTGGGTCTCCCATCTCCTGGGGAACGCAGAAACAGGGTGTCGTGTCACGATCATCAACAGAGGCGGAGTACCGCGCCATGGCAGATACTGTGGCTGAGTTCTTATGGTTACGCGAGCTCCTCATCTCACTTGGTGTCGACTGCACAACTCCTGCAAAGTTATACTGCGATCTATCTCACTGCAAACCCTGTTTTCCATGCTCGGACAAAACATGTTGAATCCGATTGTCACTTCATACGTGATGAGATAGTTAAAGGTGTTCTCAAGCCAGAACACGTCTCCACTACGAACCAGCTTACCGACATATTCACGAAGGCTCTAGGATGGAAAGAGTTTGGTTCCTTCCTTCGCAAGTTGGGTATTTGTGACCTCCATACTCCAACTTGAGGGGGGTATTAGAAAATATGAGATCTTATTATGTAAATACGAAACATTGGGGACTGATATGTAAATACCAGTGAATACTAGGTATCTTGTAATGTATATGACAGAGCCGTTAGACGGCAGATGAATCTAAAAAAGCTTTTATCGACTTCAGTTTTCTTGTCAAATTATGCACAAATATCAGGCTCATTTAAACGGGAATCCACATAATCACATTCTTAGTATACCCACTTGGCCACTTGCTTTGTTCCCATGTGCAAACCTTCATTATATTTGTTGAAATATGACATTAAGATCTCAAAAAGCAAAATACAACCTGAAAACACACAGAGGTCACAACATCTATACTATTAAAAGAGAAGGAGTTTAAATAAATCTACCTATGAAAGTCATTTTGGACCTTTTCCTTTTTTCATTTTTTGGTCTAACCATATCTATTATAACAGCATCTACGACCTTTGTAACCCAAATTTCATTTTAATAAAATAGACTATTATCTAACCAGAAATCGCCATCTCATATCCTATATAACCCACCTCTCACCAAACTCAAGAGACATATATCACCAATATCAAAAACATAAAATAAGAATCAATGATATTATTCTCAATCACGTAATTACCTTAACCAATATTCTAAATTCCTTCCTCTACAAGTTTATTTATTACGGCTAACTACACAATTTACCTAAAATCTATCAACCAAAATAACTAATTGATGCTTGCTTAGATTTTATTCCTTAAAATAAGATAACCAATTTGATTACAAAATATTCAATTATGGTTGATCGACTATAAACCCCTCCTATATTATAAATACAATCTTACTCTCAACCCTTTAACATCCATCTTTATCAAAATCAAACTCAAACTCCTCACAAGAAAAGAAAAAACGATTCAGAAAATCATGGTTAACAATATGCAGATTACCTTCTTGAACGATATCAAACCACGTTTTACATCTTATCGGGTACAAGTCAAAGTTCTGCATTCATGGAGACAATGGACTAAAATGGCTGGTGACTCACTCGAATTAGTCCTTTCTGATGCTCATGTAAGTGTGTTATTCTTTATATGTTTTTGTTATTTTCAAGATTTTTGTCTATATTCTAATCAACGTAAATTTTGAATCTATGGTATTTTTAGGGTACAAAAATTCATGCATCGTGTAAGAAGACTTACATGGATGAGTTGGCTACGAAAGTTCCTGTTGGAGAGTGGATCAACATTGATAACTTCAGTTTGACGAATGCTCCCCGTACATTTCGAACAACCAAAAATCCTTTGAAAATGAATTTCCTTCACAACACGGACATCTCGGAGTCAACTCTCCGGATTGATGATAATTTTCTGGATTTGGTTGATTTTGAAACCATACTAACTGGCAAGCATAATACGAACATCCTTATTGGTAATTCATTTTCGATATATTTAAAGTTTTGATTATATTAGCAAAGTTTGATAGATAATCATATGCATTGTGTTTTTTTTTCAGATTTAATTGGACAGGTTTTGGACTTGGGTGATCTTGATACAGTTCATTGTACTGGAGGAAAAGAAAGGAAAAAGTTGGAGTTTACACTTAGAGACATTAAGTGAGTGAATTCAACACCACCTTTGGATTTTGACCCGTTTTTAAGATATATAAGCTCTAATTAGTTGTCTTTTTTTTTGTTTGTAAATAAAGTGATCTAAGGTTGCCTTGCTGCCTTTGGGGGACATATGCTGAGAATGTTTACAATGCTTGCCAAGAAGCTGAAGATGGGTTTATTGTATGCCTTCTAAGATTCGCTAAGATTGGTCATTTTAGAGGTATCAATACTATAAAAATAATGTCCTATAAATCAGATTATATCCTATATTCACGTTTTTTTTTGTTTTGTGACAAATAACATTCAAATTGTTCAACAATGATAGGAGAAGTCCAAATCTCAAATGCTTATGATTCAAGTAAAATCTTCATCAATCCAGACATACAGGAAGCACAAGCATTTAGAAAAATGTGATTTGTCATTCCTGATCTATATTTTTCTAATATATTTATTGAAAACGTAATGTATATTACTTACAAATACGATTTTTTTCAGTGATTCTGGTGACAGTCTAGCCATCACCATATCCGATTCAGGCGATAACAAATTGGATAAAAAATTGGTCAGCCACAAGTGGATGCAATGCCAGGAGAAAAATCTTGCAGAGTTGGTTGAATCTACTGAGGTAATATTATATATAATATTATATATTTGGTATTAAGAATTAGTAATCTGATGCCTAATTTTGAATTTTCGTGAAGGTTGAACCATGCAGAGTTATTGCAACTATATGTGACATTGATACCGATTGGGGTTGGTATTTGTTTGGTTGCTTCGATTGCAACAAGAAGGTTTTTCAAGAGTCAAAAACTGTCAAGAGAGTGAACGGTAAAGATGTACTGAAATATGTGTGGTGGTGTGAGACATGCCAAAAATTGGTGTATTCTGTAAAACCACAGTGAGTTCAGAAAATAATTTAATATTTATCACTCTTGCTGTTTTTTTAACCATATTGAATGCTGAGAATTTGATTTTGATTTTGGCTTTACAGATTTAAAATTCATTTGATGGTTAAAGATGACACTGGTGAATCATCTTTTATGTTGTTGGATTCGATTGCTAAAGTGATTGTTCCTCAATCTGCTGAATACCTACTTAATGGTTCATTAGATGAAGTAAGCCAATTTCTTTATTATATTGACAATCGGCATGTTAAAGATGACATTTCTTTGTAAAATATTACTAAGTTAAATTTCGGTTCATACAGCTAGAAGAAGATGCTGATTTTCCTGATGCAATTACAACTTTGATTGGTCAAACATTTACATTTGGAGTTTACGTTGAAAAGGACAATTCATCTGCTGAAGGGGTATGCTACAAAGTTGGTAAGGTTTGGAAAGATCTAAAGTTACTAAAGATTGGTGACAACTCAGAATCTGGTTCTGCTCCTTCTAGCAGTTTTGTATCTGAGGTCAGACATGTTTATGACCCTATGTTCTTTGACTATTTGGTTGAACATGTTATACTTATATCACTATAATGATTTTGACATGTAGGCACCGCTTTTGCTACAAGACAATGAACCTAATGAAGCTGCATCTACGCCTTCCAAACGCAAGAATGAAGAAAACAAAGACACGCCTGATAAGACATCTACTTCGAAAAAGCTATGCACTAAAGTGATTAAGAAGGAGAAGAAGTGATGGAGCAAAAGAAGATGGCTTTGTTGTTTAAGTTTCAGCATATGTTCTTAGAATAAAATAAAAAGTGTTGTTTTCTGGTTTTCCATTTTATTTTTGTTCCATTTTGGATTTAAAATAATAAGAGCTTTTCATTCATGAAGTACAATTTTCAAAAAAATAAAAAAACGATGAGGCAATAACGTGATTGAAACCATAAGATTGTCTACAATGTTATGGTTTAAAAAAAAAACAAAGTGATTATTATTAAAATATTTTAGGAAGGTGTGTTACCTGTCATTAAAAATCGTGTTTGATATATAGAACTGTTTTAATAAAATTGACAAATATGTTATTTACGATTCAGTTTTCCTTAAAAAGTGGGGTTTATTTATTTTCTAAACATTTTAAGTTTTTATCTAACCTACATTAACCTTATTTTCTATCAACCTCTTTTTTCTTCAAACATTTTGTTCCAATGGAGGACGACATCAACAATACGAATGGGAGAATTCCTAAACCAAAATCATCACAAAATTTTTTGAGAAGTAGCGTTTCCCCACAGAGTTCAGAAAATAACTTTACTCCTCAACAAACTGATAAAAGATCTGGAGTATTGCCTTTGAAAAGGGTTTTCTGCAGGGTGTTGAGTGATGTTACAAATACCAATCGCGATACACCAAGTGAACCGCAATCTGGTGTTTTTAACCATACTCAATCTGTTCACACACAAACAGAATCATCGAGAGGCAAGGATTTTAGAATATATACCCATTACTTAGTTCTTAATAGTCTTTGAAGTTGGTATAATGTTGTATACTCGTGATTTTGTCTTTTGTATCAGTTAATCTGAGTAACAGGACAAGGCCATCTACTTCACAAAGACTAGAAAATGTAAACACATCAGGTAAGATCACCAAACACAAGACCACTGAACAACACAACTTTAGATATGTCATCTACCGTTTTTTTTCCTAGGTTTAACTTGGCAAGCCTATGAAGGTCGTAGCTCTATAAATGACTCAAACACTTCAAGCAAAAGAAGGTGTTTTGATATTTGTCCAACAAATCTATTGAAAGAATTCTCAAAGACGAATTCTACTCAGAAACATATTGCAACGAGATCATGCCGAAAAGGACAACAAGTTTCTATAGATGAAACCAGCATAGTGAACAATTCAGACTATCTGAGTCCATTCGAAGGTATTAATCTATATTACAATGAAAGTGAGTTATATTGGAAGTCAGCAGTACTAATACTTTGATAATAAATGTTTAGATCAAGGTTTCCAGATTTATGATATCAGTTCTGAAGAGGAAGAAACAAATTATGAAGATCATTCTGATCCGGAGACAACAGCCCAGCCCCAAGAAGATATAAGTGTCCAGACAGTGCAAGATGATCAGAGAGCTCAGGTTTTGAAAATGGCAACTATGTTTCAAAATATCTTCCAAGATAAGCCTCTGAAGAAGGGATGGACGAATATCAAACGCCAGGGTAATACTGTCGTATAAAACATTTTGACTATAACATGTTTTGTGCTTTCGTTTTTTGTGAATCACTGACCAGTGTTTCTATACTTAATAGGGAGAAAGCCAAGAGTTAAAGAAGAATCATCATCGAAAAAGACAGGTTATATACATGTTATTTTCCTACGTAGCTACAGATTAAATTTTGGAAAATCAATTTTGAATGTTATCGTGATGTCTTCCTTATTAAAATCGCAGAATACGTTGATGAAGGTGATCCAACTTTTAAATGTGAACACTGTGGCGCAATAATGTGGTATGGAGAACGCATTGAGAAAAAAAAGCAGAACAAAAAACCTAAGTTCGCTTTATGTTGTGGCCAAGGTCAGGTTCAGTTGCCATTATTGAAGCAGTCACCAGAGATTCTTAAGAAATTGCATACAGATAACGATGAGATCAGCAAATACTATAGGGAAAATATCAGGCAAATCAATATGGTTTTCTCTTTTACTTCTCTTGGTGGTAAAATTGATAGATCAGCACCACAAGGATCTGGACCAAAAATGGTTGTTCTTCAAGGAGAGAATTACCATTTAATGGGTAGTTTAAAACCACCACCTGGAGAAGATCCTAAGTTTGGCCAGCTCTATATTGTTGACACTGATAACGAAATACAGAATAGATCATCGATTATCGGGTATGTATATATTACATAAACAATTTCTTCTAACTCGCGCATTAACCATCATCTTAACTGAACTTACAATTGTTGTCACAGGAAATATAAAACAAAGCAAGAGAAGGCTAAAAAGGAGAGATTGAGGAAACAAGTTATTGAACGACTTGTGAAGATGCTTGACGAAGTGAATCCATATGTTCATCAGTTTAGGACAGCCAGGGAAAGGTTTAACACTTGTCCAGAGGAGACATTGCATATGAGGATTGTAAGTAGTCGAGAAAAAGACGGAAGGACATATGATACTCCTACTGCGTCCGAGGTTGCTGCATTGATTCCAGGAGATTTCAATTTGGACATGGATAAAAGAGATATTGTTTTAGAAGAGAAGCAAACAGGATTTCTTAAAAGAATCAGCGAAATACATCCATCTTATCTGGCACTTCAATATCCTCTCATTTTTACTTACGGAGAAGATGGATTTAGACTTGGTATTAAAAAAAGAACAACTGATGCTACAGCCCAGCATAAGAGACAGACTATCAGTATGAGACAATGGTATGCATTTCGGCTTCATGAAAGGGAGAACGAGTGTCATACTCTTTTACATTCTAAGAGGTTGTTTCAGCAATTTTTGGTGGATGGCTACACTACGATAGAGTCTAACAGGCTGCGTTATCTGCGATTGAATCAGAAGTGTTTAAGATCAGATAGCTTTGACTCTATACAACAAGCTGAGAATGAGGGGAAAATTGATATGCACGATCAGGGAAGTCGATATCTATTGCCAGCCTCATTTACTGGAGGACCAAGATACATGAAAAATATGTATTTGGATGCCATGGCGGTTTGCAAACATTTTGGGTTTCCTGATCTGTTTATAACCTTTACTTGCAATCCAAAATGGGCAGAAATAATCAGGTATTTGGAGCCTCGCAAACTCACTGCAGACGACAGACCTGAGATTATCTGCAGATTGTTCAAGTGTAAACTTGATTCCCTGATGATGGATTTAACAGATAAGCAGCTATTGGGAAAGACTGTGGCATGTGAGTTTGTCTACTTTTATTTTTTTCCAATATTGTTATAGATGTCATTTTCCAGATGCTTATTTCGTTATCTTGATATGCAACATTGTATACTTTAAATATTGATACATTTGTCTACTTCCTGATGCTTATTTTTGTACTCTTGATATGCAGCCATGTATACTATTGAATTTCAAAAGCGGGGTCTTCCTCATGCTCACATTCTGCTATTTATGGCTCCTGGGTCAAAATTTTCGACTACTGCAGACATTGATAGGATCATTTCGGCTGAAATTCCAGATAAAGAGAAAGACCCGGAGCTTTACGAAGTTGTGAAAGATATGATGATTCATGGTCCTTGTGGAGCTGTTAACATGAAGTCCCCTTGCATGGAGAATGGAAAATGCTCTAAGCTATATCCTAAAACTCACGTTGAGAAGACTACTGTCAACAAAGAAGGATTTCCTATCTACAGAAGAAGAGAACAGCCTGATCGCTTCATTGAGAAACATGGCTTCAAATGTGACAACAGATATGTCATTCCTTATAACAGAGATCTGTCGCTTCGTTATCGAGCTCACATCAATGTCGAATGGTGTAATCAGACTGGTTCAATCAAATACTTATTTAAGTATATTAATAAAGGACAAGATCGTTGTACTGTAGTCGTGGAAAATCCTTCAACTGCGACTAGCGGTACTGATGGAGCAGTAACAGAAGAGAAAAAAAATGAAATTAAGGATTTCTTCAACTGCAGGTACATGAATATTAGTTTCGTATATCTATGGAACAAACTATGACATTTCTAAACTTTGACTACGTTGAGTAGTTATGGCTAACTAAATGTTTTTGACACGCATATGCAGATATGTATCTGCTTCGGAAGGTGCATGGAGAACATTTAAGTTTAATATACACCATCGATCCATGCCAGTTGAGAGGATACAATTTCATTTACCGGGAAAGCAGATTGTCATTTTCAAAGATGATGACACCTATGATGAAGTTACCAGTCGCGTGCTTATCGAGAATACAATGTTCATGGGATGGTTTGAACTAAACAAAATCAGTGAGGTTGCAAGGAAGATGACTCTAGCTGAAATTCCAACAAAGTTTATTTGGAATAAAAAACAGCGGAAGTTTACTGATAGAAAGAGAGGATACAGTATTGGCAGAATCAACTACGCACCACGGAAAATAGAACAGGCCTACTACCTTAGAGTCTTGCTGAACATTGTAAGGGGTCCTACATCTTTTGAGGAAATCAAAACATTTAACAATGTTCAGTATCCAGATTACAAAGAGACGTGCTTTGCTCGGGGTTTGTTGGAAGATGATCAAGAATATATTGACGATATTGTGAGGACAAGTTTTACAGGTTCAGCATCATATATGCGCCAGTGTTTTGTGATCATGCTCATGTCAAATAGTCTATCGAAGCCAGAAGTTGTTTGGGAAAACACTTGGGAATTTCTATCTGATGACATTTTGTATCGTCGTAGGAAGCTATTAAACAGACCAGGTATGATTAACTTTTCAATCGTTAGCATAATACACTCCTATTATTCCTGAGTAACTTTAAAAGTTTGAATATGGTTATTTTTGTTATGTAGATCTATGTTCGACTGACGAGGAGATAAAACAGCTTACTCTTCACGAGATTGAGAAGATTTTGAAGAGGAATGGTACTTCTCTGGAAGCCTGGGAGAAAATGCCAAAGCCAATATCTGATCTAACTCATAAGGAGAATGTCTTGATTATGGATGAGCTTGCTTATGACAGAGAGCAGTTAAAAGCTGATCATGATCAGAACTTTGTTAA
The DNA here is from genome assembly GCF_000695525.1 of Brassica oleracea var. oleracea. NCBI lineage: Eukaryota > Viridiplantae > Streptophyta > Magnoliopsida > Brassicales > Brassicaceae > Brassica > Brassica oleracea. Next base: position 40,085,821 of record NC_027752.1, on the reverse strand, counting down.
AATGACAGACGAACAAAGAAAGATTTATGATGAGGTTCTTAGTGCTGTCATAGAGAAGAAAGGAGGCGTTTTTTTTGTGTATGGCTTTGGTGGAACTGGAAAAACTTTCTTGTGGAGATTGTTGTCTGCTGCTATTAGATACAGAGGAGAAATTTGTTTGAATGTTGCATCAAGTGGGATAGCTTCACTACTTCTACCAGGAGGAAGGACAGCACATTCTAGATTTGGAATACCAATCAACCCAGATGATTTTTCAACTTGCACACTAATTAAAGGATCTGATCAAGCAAATTTGATTAAAGAATCTTCTTTGATCATCTGGGACGAGGCACCAATGATGAGCAAGCATTGTTTCGAATCATTGGATAGAAGCTTGACTGACATTATTGGGAACAAGGACAATTTACCTTTTGCTGGAAAAGTAGTTGTCCTAGGAGGGGATTTTAGACAAGTGTTGCCTGTCATTCATGGAGCAGGAAGAGCTGAAATTGTTTTGGCTTCTTTAAATTCCTCTTATCTTTGGAAGCATGTAAAAGTGTTGAGGCTAACAAAGAACATGAGGCTAATGTCCAACAATTTGTCTCCTGAAGAAGCAAAAGATTTACATGAGTTTTCTCAGTGGATATTAGATGTTGGAGATGGAAACATTGGGCAAGGTAACGATGGAGAGGCTTTAATCGATATTCCAGAGGAGTTTCTTATTCTTGATGCAAATGATCCAATTGAGTCTATAAGCAAAGCTGTTTATGGGGATTCAATATCTTTGCAGCAGAATAAAGAGCCTAAGTTTTTTCAAGAAAGAGCTATACTTTGTCCTACTAATGAAGATGTAGACAAGATTAATCAGCACATGTTGGATAGCCTTGATGGTTTGTTATTTTTCTCATAATTTATAATCTATTGTTCTTATATATTTGATCGCAGTTGATTGATTAATTTGTCTGTTTTTTTTTTTAACAGGTGAGGAAAGAATCTACGCAAGTTCTGATTCGATTGATGCTTCTGATAAATTTGGGAAAAGTGACCAAGCTCTCACTCCAGATTTTTTAAACACCATCAAAGTATCAGGTTTGCCAAATCACAGTCTTCGTTTGAAAATCGGTTGTCCTATAATGTTGCTAAGAAACATAGATCCTACTGGCGGATTAATGAATGGGACTCGACTTCAGATTACAGAGATGTATGATTTTGTGATTAAGGCGAAAGTGATTACAGGAGATAAGGTTGGGCGAATTGTTCTTATTCCTAGGCTTGCTATTACCCCTACTGACAAAAAGTTGCCTTTCAAGATGAAAAGGAGGCAACTACCTATTGCTGTGGCTTTTGCCATTACAATTAATAAGAGTCAGGGGCAATCACTATCAGAAGTTGGCATTTATCTACCAAGGCCTGTGTTTTCTCATGGTCAATTGTACGTGGCTATCTCAAGAGTGACATCTAAGAAGGGGCTAAAGATTTTGATTGTGGACGATGAGGGAAAGCCTCAGAAACAAACAATGAACGTTGTTTTCAAAGAGATTTTCCAGAATCTCTGATTTTATCTTTACTTTGTTGTTTTCTTTTGTTGAACTATCTATTTGGGTTGCATACAGTATTTAATTTTGGAAAACAATATTTATAATGCTTTGCAAGTTTTATTATTTTCAATAAAAGCATTCATTCATTTCAAGAAATCAAGCAAGCTCCGGTTTGATACCTAACTACCGATAAAATTCCATTCCTATTGTTCAATACTATCAAGTAATTAGAACAACTTACAGTTAATAATAGGAGTGTATACGCGTTCTGATCTTCTCCAAATAGATGTTGATGTCAGTTTACTATACGATGATTATGTTTTTTAAATCCTACAATCAAAACTAAGAACCATAAGCATAACAACATAGAGGATGTTTCATCAAAAGTTAGCAACTTGACCCAACTACTAAAAGAATATATTATAAAAAGTTCGACTTATCTCCTTATTATTGACTTTGAATCATCATGGTCTATATTATAAATGCCTTTCCAGCTCTTTAAAACGAGTTTGAATCTTGATTGTAAATACCTGAAACAAATTTGAAATTAGAATCTCAAAGTGTTGATGTAATTCTGTTTTCTGAAACAGTTGTTATATTCTTAACAAAAAAAATATTTGAAATATTCACTTACACTGACTTTTGACATTGGTGATTCATCTGCTCTGACTTTTTAGTTTGGTGATTCATCTGCTCTTTTAGAATATATCCTTCGCATCCAATTGTTTGTCAAAACATGAAAAAATTGGAAATTATAATTTTGAAGTGTAGATGTCATTCTATTTACAAAACAAACGAAGAAAAACAAGTATATGTTTACCTTCTCACATTTGATAATGTTCACCTAAATAAAGACTTGATCCATATTTGCCATGCATATAAAAATAAGAACCTATAAGATGACCGGGAAAAAATATCAATTAATATACATCAATTGATGTATATGAATCTTACATATTTGATTTTCTTCGTTATAGATATCTAATAACTTGTGCTGAAGAGGATAATTAGAAACCAAAATATATTAACTAAACAGAAATAATTATTTATTGCAGCAAATATAGATTCGTGTAATAAGAACCAACAATGATTTTTTATACAACGATAAAAAAAAATTTATCATTCAAACAGCGAACGCTTACATGTTTGTCGGGTATTGTTTCAGTATTACAATCTGACCGATTTGTACTCGGAAGTCATCGGAAATCACATGGACCCAACACCTGAAATTATTTTTGAAAGTTAGATCTCCGTGTATACAAAATCAGATATGGAAGAGTTTGACTCTGTTCGATCTGTAGGAAGAAGAGATAATACCAGATCAAATCCGAGAGGAACGAGTGGACGGGAATCGCCATCTCCGAATTTTTTTTTTTAGAGTTTCAATCTGTCAAAACAAGAGACGAGCTTAATCCTTTCTTGTCGGCAGGTACAAATTTTTTGATGGGCTTGGGCCCTTAACTTAACAAATCGATTTTTACTACTAAACCCATTTAAGTTAAAAACAATTTTAATCCCATTTAACTTCAGACCCACTTTCAATTACTTCTTTAAAAAAATACAATATTTTGAACACCAATTAATACATAAATACATGTAAACAGAATTGTAAAAAATAATAAATGTAAACAGATCATTTATTTTATATTATAGATTTCTACTAATAAAACAATTGTCTCAAAAAGATTAATATTATTGTGAGGTATTTTTACCATGTTCGTTTTATTATATCCTACCCTCACTTATATACGAGTAAATAGATCCATCGGTTCGACTACAAGTCTGACTCGGATATGAAAATTCAATGAAAATATTGTACAAGACTGAGCAGATGAAAATAATAATAATATAACAGCTTTTAAATATTATAGATATATAATAGTAAGTTTAAATTTAAATAATATTTAGCTTTACGGTCAACCAAAAAATACCCGCGCTTTTTAAGCGCGGGTCAGAATCTAGTAAATTCATTAAAAAAAGACCAGAATGTAAACAAAACAAACTTGTTTGGACTTCGGACATTAGATACATTGAGCATGTGATCAATTATTGCGAAAGATCAGTTGTGTCTGCCAGCAATGTAGCTAGCCAAAGCCACCAGAGGCGCCGCCTTATTCGGATCAAACCCTAGAAGCTGTTCCTCTGCTTCTCTGCTCAACGTCTCCGCAAGTTCCCTGGATTTCTCCAAACCAATCAACCTCGGATACGTTAGTTTTCCAGCCATAACGTCTTTCCCGGCGCTCTTACCCAATTCCTCAGTAGATTTTGTTACGTCAAGAATATCATCAACCACTTGAAACAGTAACCCAATACATCTCGCGTACTTTCTAAGCCTCTTAATCTCTTCATCCGTCCCACTTCCCATTATAACCCCTAAAACTGCCGATGCCTCCAACAGTGCAGCCGTTTTGTGAAGGTGGATGAACTCTAGACGCTCCAAGCCAGCATCCTCTGGATTTAACCCTTGGCTGCGTAGGTCAACCATTTGCCCAGCTACAAGCCCTTTCATCCCTATGGCCTTTGCCAGCTCAGTTACTGCTCGAACCGTCCTCTCCAGAGCGACCAAACCACTTGACACGACCGTCATGTTCTCAAAAGCCAAAGCAAGGAGTGCATCACCCGCCAGAACTGCCATGTCTTCTCCAAATACCTTGTTTGAGCATAAAATGGTTCAATACTAGTTAGCAAACATTAGCATCAAGGAAGGATATATGCATTGAAAGTTGCAACGGATATTAACTAGTATATAGATCAATCAATTTATCATCAATTGGTTTTAGTTTGGAAGTTCATCTAACTTAACACGATACACTAGTGAACTAGTGAGCTTTTCTTCGAGCCTTTCATATGATTTACTACGCACCTTGTGGTTGGTTGGCTTGCCTCTGCGGAGATCAGCATTGTCCATGCAGGGAAGGTCGTCATGAATAAGAGAGCTCGTGTGTATCATCTCCACCGCGCAAGCTGCTGACATGGCACTAGCCTCGTCGCCACCCACAAGCTCGCAGGCAGCAATACAGAGCAGAGGCCTCACGCGTTTTCCACCAGCTAGCAATGAGTACCGCACCGCCTCTTGAATCGTAAGGGGTTTCAGAAGCGGTACGCAAACGTCTAGAGCAGCGTTCACAGATTCGGCTTTACGGGTCATATATGACTTGAAGTCAAAGGTGGAGGAGTTGTGATCATTTCCTTTACCGTGTGGTGTAATCATGTCTCCACCTCGTGACGTGAGAGCAGATGAGATAGACAAAACGTTGCGTTTTTGAAGACTCTTGACGGAGGGTATGGAGTTGTATCTTCTTCCTTTGAATTGTATGAAGAGGGATGATGAGCTGAGATGAACAGTCGCCATTGCTGATCCACTTTCTCTAATACAATTTTATAATTGGGTTTGCCCATTAAGAGCATGTGAAAATTTTAATAGGTTTCTTGGAACTGGAAGCAATGAAGGTCAACGTCTTTCTTGTTATTTTAAATTGTATAAACAAGATAATATGAATATTCAACAAATCGTTGGATGAAAAGTCACGATCTATGTTCATATATATATAAGGTAAGTTGTAATAATAATTTGAATAACTAAATTCATCGACCAGTGTTTAGTTATTACAGGAAATTCTAAAAACAAAAATTGACTTTTGAGATACAGAGTTTGTGAAGTCTGATCATAGAGCATCATGAGGTATTTTCCCAATCCTTAGTCAAGACATTGTGAAGGAGCATGTAAGAAAAATATGTGAAGATATGATCTTAGATTATTAAGAGTGTCTTAACTTCTGGGCTAGCTGATTAGAGTAAGTAAACACACAGATCAAATTTGATTTGTTCTAGCTAGAAGAATACGTTCAGGGGCATTGTAGGCACGAAACCAAGCTAAGCTCTTGGTCTGCGAGAGAAACACAATGTAATAAGATAACGTCCAAAAAGATGGAAACTGAAGCATAAACACAATGTAATAAGAGCGAGCGAAGGTGCTAGAATTGGCAAACTGACATCTCCTCGTGTCTCAACTTTTGAGAAACAAAACCAAACCTATCTTTGAAACAACCATATCAGTTATAGATGTACAGCACATGTTTCGGATGATTGCGTGAGTTCTAAGTTTCCTACTTGAGCTTAGGAATTCGGAAGAGAGAACGCCAGAGAAGATGTATCTGCAGAGAAAGCCATGTCGTTTAAACTCCCACATTAGTTAGTTAGTCACGTGACTTTACTGAGGACGAAATGGCGGGAAACGTTTAAGGCTCTATCAACGCGAAACCTTCCAGCTGCTTTAGAAGGTTTCAACAAGGCATGGCATCTATTTTGCTTTCTTTCCTTTCTACGGAATGTGTCTTATTCTTTTGAATTTTTTATAGACAATTTTTCATGTCCAAATTACACTACAAAAAACTTATCACTTGAGAGACACTTTCTTTTGTCAAAATACTCTTATAACATCTTAACAGAATTATAAATTAGTTGTGGACATGAACATCTTAACAGAATTATAAATTAGTTGTGGACATGAACATCTTAACAGAATTATAAATTAGTTGTGGACATGAACATCTTAACAGAATTATAAATTAGTTGTGGACATGAACATCTTAACAGAATTATAAATTAGTTGTGGACATGAACATCTTAACAGAATTATAAATTAGTTGTGGACATGAACATCTTAACAGAATTATAAATTAGTTGTGGACATGAACATCTTAACATAATTATAAACTAGTTGTGGACATGAACAATATTCCTTCAATTCCATTCATCAGGTCGGAATCTAAATTCAACTCTAATCAAAATTACATCCATCCACATCATGACAAAGCGCAAATTCCTTAGATCAGAATTCTATGACATGCAAGATCTATTACTCTCCGACAAAAGGTAAACGCTTTTTCGATTTTTCTCTCCGCTCATACTCACAATATCATCTCTTTCTCATTTTGATTGAAGTTTAATTGCAGATAATTTATCAATTGAGCTGACGAAGTCAAGTGTTTGTATTGGAGATAATAGAGTCATTGTCCACGTTTTATGGTATAGTTTTAGTAACATGAGTCCATGTCCACGTATTGTTGTATAGTTTTATGGAATCAAAACAGAGAGTTTGTCCACGTTATCTATTATAAACACATTAACATCACTCATCCACACATCACCCATCCACAAATCACCCAACCACGCATCACTCGTTCCACAAATCACCCATCCACAAGTGTTCATTCCATTAAGGGCAAAATTGTCCATAATCTGTTGCTGGCCCACAACAAAGTGTGTCACATGTAAGAAGTGTCTCTAGGTGTAATAGAAAGTCAAAAAGTGTCTCTTAGCGTAATCAACTCTATTCTTTTCCTAGTTTTCTTTTCCTGAAATGATACTTGCTTAGTTGCTTATTATATTTCAACATTAAAAATGTCTATAAAATATTTTTTTGTCTTGGTGTTAAGAAAATGATATTTATTTGTCAAATTATATTAGAAGTTTTTCTTTTAGATTTTCTGAGCCCCCCAAAAAAGAAGAAATTTGTTTATATGCCAAAGTTTTTAGAGTAAACTATAGACGAGATTTTATCCAAAAAAAAAACCTATTAATGATTTGATTAATGCTTCCAATAGTGAAACAATATCAGCTTAATTAATACTCTCTTTGTTGCTAAATAATCAATGTTCTAGCATTTTTTACTTGGTTCTAAAAGATCAATGTTTTAGATTTTTATGTATTTTTAATAATGAATCGTAAATTATAGACAAGATTTTATCCCAAAAAAAAAAACTATGAATGATTTGATTAACCTGGGATGCTTCCAATAGTGCAACAATATCAACTTAATTAATATTCTCTCTGTTGCTAAATAATCAATGTTCTAGCACTTTTTACTTGGTTCTAAAAAATCAATGTTTTAGATTTTTATGTATTTTTAATAATGAGTTGTAAACTTAAAAAAATGTTAATTGACAATTTTGGATTTATTGACTTACTATTAGTTTAAATTTATGGGAAATTGTTATAACTTTAAAAGTTAATGCATTGATAGTTAATAAATTTATTTTAATATTTGTGAAAAATCTAAAACATGCATTATTTAGAAACAGAAAGAGTATAAATGAAAAATAATTTATGCAGTCATTAGGAGAGACTACAAGGGAACAAAACGAGAGTGTAGATTACGATAATAATGCTTTGACGTGGTTTGACGATATGATATATGCTTGTAAATCTATACAGAACGACTTTACCATCAACTCAAAATTCGTGTTGTGTTGGAATACACAACTTTTTGGGATTTGAATAATAATTCGTAGGCCTGGGCATTTCGGATATCGGTTCGGTTCTGTTCGGGTATTTCGGGTTTCGGGTAGTTCGGATATGGACTACATGATCCATTTAGTACTTGACCTATTTTCGGTTCGGTTCGGTTCGGTTCGGTTCGGATAGTTTCGGGTTCGGTTCGGTTCGGATAGTAAATGTAGGAACCGGAAAATATCCGGAAAAAGTTCGGTTCTCATTTGGATCCGGTTCGGGTTCGGATAGTTCGGGTAGTTCGGATAATTTGGATAAAATATCGGTTATTTAGGGTAAAATATCAAATAATTATGATGATTTAGATAAAAAATTTGGATATTTCGGATTACTTTGGATATTTCGGATAAAACTATTCGGATAGTTTCGGATACTTTCGGGTAATTTGGATACTTTATAATAATTTAGTTATCCTTAACTATTTTCAGATACTTTTAATAGAATTTTAAATTAAAAATATATATTTAGTGATGTTATATGTATATATAATTAATATTTTTATATATTCGGATACCCGTTCGGTTCTCGGTTCGGTTCGGTTATTTCGGATATAAAAATATAGGAACCGTTCGGGTATTTGAGGGTATTAGTCCGGTTCCGGTTTCGGGTATTTCGATTCGGTTCCGGTTCGGTTCTTCGGTTCCGGTTATTTTGCCCAGGCCTAATAATTCGTATTATAATTTCATAAGTTACGTACATTGTATATATTGAATCAAAATTTGATTCAACGATTACTTTTGAAGTCTGTTGATGCCGTTGGTGACTGTTCGAATATAAATATATAATCAAACCAGATGTTGTTGTTGATGATCACTATAACCTGTTGGCATCATTGCTGACGAATGGAAAACGAATATGAATTTGGCCTCTAATAACTACGAACGGAAAAAGTTCATGAAAACTGATGAAAAAATTATCATCAAAATACAAAAGGTTATTGTAGAATTATAGTTCAACAAGTCTTGGGGAATAATTGGAGAACATTAAAGAAGACGCAAGCAGAGGTGGAAGCATGTGAACCAATCGATAATTGATGCGATGAAAATGGGGTGGGTCGGTCCACCACTCGTGCTAATGCTTCTATAATGCTTCGAATCTCATTTATTCGGTCAAATCATTTCTTCTCCGACGTCCAACACCCACATGTGACACGTACCTTATCATAGCATATCGTCAAACGACCCCGAAATTAAAGCTAAAACTTTAAAGCTACATAGAAATAGAACATCCTACGTATCCCCTATGTATTAATTGAGAAGCATTTGAAAAATTAGAACTTTAATTTTGTATTAATTAAAAAAAAAATCTCAAATCCTAGGTGACACTCTAAATGACTTCTAAATTCCATTTCAAAGAATTCTAGAGCATCTAATATAAAGTATAGTTTAATCTAATGGTGTCACATTATTCCATAATTATATAACACTAAAGAACATTATATTAACCTAAAATATAGGAAGTGTGTATTCTTTCCTTAAATAAAAGCTACG
>NC_027752.1:40072962-40074991 GCF_000695525.1 Brassica oleracea var. oleracea | reverse complement strand
TCTTTCTGACACATGCACACTCCACTATGAATAAGAATTAAAAAGAAAAAACAGTATTGTCATCAAACTTTATCACAAATCCACATTTGTACATCTATAATTATGAGTTGGACAATTAGTTAATTTGATACAATACCACCGGATACTAATAAGTAACACATAACAGATAACCAAATTTTTGAATCTTAAAACAAATTTCAACTCGAACATTTAGTGAATATCAAATTAACTAATATCCCGCCCGTAGGACGGGTCGACCCTAGTTATAACATAAAAGCTATTCTAAACCTCATATATCTTGGAACAGAAAGAGTGTTAATTTAGTGTCGGCACGTGTACTGTAAGTGTGACATCCATTTGCATTACAACCCTACATTATATTATGTACTTCCAGCCAATATAAATGCTAGATATGCACCCAACCGTTTTATAGGCGTGTAAATTTTGCATTCATACAATTTTTTTACAAAAATAAACTATATATAAAGACATTATATACTTTCTCCGTACTCTTAAATAAATGCTAAGAAACTATTTCATAAAAATAAACTTTTCATGATTTCTATAACGATATTGTAAAAATTTTATACGAAAATTATAAACTTCAAAAAATTAATTGAATTTATTAAATTATTATTGATTAAAAATTATTGAAAATTAATAATTATAAAATATGATGTATTGATAATTGTAATTTAATATTTTTGATATGTGTGAAAATACTAAAAATCTATTTTTAAAGAACGGAGATATTATCCGTTTGGTTTCTGTTATTTATTTTAAATAGATGTATATACGTTTTTTTACAAAATATGACAACATTATCTTAAAACCTGTTATTTTTATAATTTTGATTTGGGAACGAGATAAGAAAAAAATTAGATGGTGGATAATAATTTTCTTAATAGTATAAGAGCATCTCCAATGTAAAATTATATTTTTTTCTCTAAAATAAAATAAAAATGAATATGAGTAAAAATGCTTCAATTTTATTCTATTTTTCACTCCATAACGGAGCTATGAACAAACAAAAAAATAAATTACTCTATTTATGGAGTAAACTCCATTATGGAGTGAAATATGAAGTTGTGTTGAAGCATTATTTATTACATATTCACTTTTATTCTATTTTCGAGGAGAAAATAGAATAGAGTTGGAGATGCCCTGACACGACGACGTAAATAAGTTTCTTCTAAAAAGAAATTTAAATCCAGGGCACAAATAGAATTAAGATAAACCACTACATACCTTTGGTATTTAACTTTTATTTCACACATATATTATATAACCACCTCGATATGTTATTATAGCCCTATAGATTGACTAACAAAATAACTTGATTCCTACATTTTACTACTAATTACATGTAGATTCGTGAATTATGTTGAACAATTTCGTCATCTTATCGTTTCATGACTTTATTGAATAAAACAAAAGAGGTTTTTCGCTTCAAAATGTTTTTAACCAAAATGTGTTAGGCGTAATAGATATATAGAACCCTTAGATTATCTACTAAGCATTTAAGGAATCACTAGATTTTGATCCGCGCAACCGCGTGGATGTTTGTTTTCATTTTTTTATACATAAATTATTATTTTAAAACATAAGTGGTATATATTTTTAACGTTAATCATCTTAAATATTTATATAACTATTTAAAATACAATAATTTTATAGTTTACATGTTATAATTAATCAATTGTTTAAACCGTATGTATTTGTCACTTCTTATTATATATTTATCTTATTGTATTTGCATTTAGTTATTAAGCAAATTAATATATTCATGAGAAATATATTTAAAAATTATTTTGTATTTAATTTATGCTAAATTTTGACCCGTCTTTCAAAACTGGATTTTTTTTTACCAATATTTTTATGCTTATACATTTTAGATAATATATTATTGTATATACAAAAGTCTAAGATATGTTAATTTTTAGACATGTATTATATAGTTTGTTAATTTTAAGCCGTTCTATCATCATATTATATTTTTAAATAAAAAAATTTATAAATTTATCAATTT
>NC_027752.1:40020827-40072893 GCF_000695525.1 Brassica oleracea var. oleracea | reverse complement strand
AATTTATCAATTGAATATAATTTTATCATATTTATTTTAGTATAATAATTGTATTTTAACATGATCATGACTATAAATTGATAAAATATGATATAATTTATTTATTTTCATTTTTAAACGATAACTTAAAATTCATTAAGTTATTGTTAAAATGTTTTTACACAGATTTATTAGAATTTTTAAAATATAATATATAAATATATATTATATTTAAAATAAAAATATATTATGATTAAAGTAGTTACAAAGATTTTATATTATTAACTTTAAAGAAATACAAGTTAATTTTATACATATATTATATAGTTTGCTAATGTTAACTCATCTTACCAACATATTAGATTTTATTTTTGAACATAAATATTTTATAATTACGAAAATAAAATATATAAATTTAATAAAATTTTATTATAGTTAGCTCAATATAATAATTTTATTTTAATATGATTGATTATGATTATATAATAAATAAAATATTATATTTTTTTATTTTTCATTTTATAAACGATAACTGTATTAATGTATAATAATATTTTAAAATAATTTCAAAATTAGTGAAAATATTTAAATATAATTTCGAAAATGAAGATCTTGTAAAAACAATTTAAAATAGATTTGTTAGAATTTTAAAATAATATATTTATATTTAAAATGAAAAGATATCAAAAGATATTATTATTAAAATATTTTAAAGATTCTATTTATTGTTAGTCTTAATAAAATATATTTAATAAAAAATTTAAATGATGGTCCAAATTAAAAATTCATACATGAAAGAATTGATGACTTCTGTTTTAATATATAAGATAGGTTCAAGTTCTGTTAAAAAGGGTCTTATCTCTACAAAAAAAATATCTAAAATAGTTTTAGTTTAGCAAAAAAACAAATTTAAAATAGTTTTGGCCTCGTTAACGTTTTAAAAAATATACAAGTATAAGGTCCAAAATTTTGCCAAAAATATACACGCAACTTTAAGTACAGTCAGCCCTCCTTGCCGAAGCTCTAGCTATCAGAACTGTCCTCAATTACGCGGCTACACCAAAATCTGGTTATATCAGATTTTGTAGGACTCATCAGAGCTATCAATTCGATCTCAAAACCGAAGAACATCTACGGAGTCTTTGCGGATATCAAACTTCCATCGTCATACTTCACTTTCTGTTTCTTTTCCTTTATACTTAGGGAACAAAATAGGCCTGCTGGTTCTTTGGTAAACTTATCTCTTTGTAATCCGAATGCTTCTTGGACTTTGGCCTGATTATCTAATATTAAGAATTGTTGTTAAAAAAAAATGTTCAGAATTTTCTAGTTATTCAAAATATTTCATGTATACATCAAATAGTTTAGATGTTTTTTTGGTGTAAGTTCAGATGTTAACAGTTACTATATTTTTTGTTTGAGAAAATTTTTTGATAGAGAATCATGAATCGAAGTTCGACTTCCATGGAAGTCTTCTACGTTAGTTTTTGTAAATATGTTAAGTAACTTTAAGATATGTTTATTTAATTTTCAAAAGTTTTGAGTAACTTCAAGAATATCAAGTAACATGGTTTAATGTGACTTCTTACATCATAAGATATACTTTTTAACTTTCAAGAAATTTGAAATTTCAATTTTCACTTAAAATTTTGAGTTTTCTGCTTAAACTTTAATTTTCCGCTTATATTTCAATTTCCAGCTTTAAATTTAAGTCTTCCGAGATGACTTCCCAGAAGACTTCTAATAAAAGTGTTCTATCTTTGAACTTATGTAATGGTTTATCTTTTGTGAATTTGACTAAGTTTTCTTGAGAATTATTCTCTCTTAGTTATAATAAATTTGATTAATTTTTTATGTTATTGTGTTTTGCTATTGAAGTTGTATCAATAACTTCAATTATATCAAGTAATTTTGGCAAGATAATATTATGGAATATGAACATATTTACCAATTTTTTTATTAATATCTCTTCAAATTTACAAAAAAAAATCACAACTAAAGGAGTACACATACAAATCACAAAACAGACCACAAACAAAACTATTATTGATCATTCCTCTACAAAGACAAGCTTGGACTCCACTTGATATGGAAGAAGACTTCGTCAGAAGACTTTCTGGAAGTCTTCTAGCACATTATATTTTAGAAGACTTCCAGGAAGTCTTCTAGCGCATTATATTTTAGAAGACTTCCGAGAAGATTTTTCATAAGTCTTCCAAAGTCTGCTCCAGATCTAAAAAACATGTATATCAATCAAACTCAGATCTGAAAAACCTGCATATAAAAAAATGTTCAAATGACTTAAAACAGAGAAAATGAGTAGAAGATTATATAGATATACTTTTATAGAACACACAACGTACATATCCAAGTAGAAGATGAGAACCATCCGGTTAAAAACCTGTAACAAAAAGATAGATTAGTGAGAAAGACATGAGACAAAAATAAAAAATTTATATAAAATTTGGTGTTTTCAAGTCAAAGAGATTAGAGTGGGTTTGGAGAGTTTTAGTTTGGAAAATATGTAAGAACTTTATGCAACATGAGGTTACCAAATAAAGAAAAATCAGACATAAAAACATATCAAAACGCTCATATCTGTTATGAAAGGGAGACATGTGAGAAGACTTCAAGACTCCGTCAGAAGCTTCTGGAAGAATTCCTCGAAGTCTTCTAGCACATTATATTTTATAAGACTTTGGAAGACTTAAGGAAAGTCTTCTAAAATATAATGTGCTAGAAGACTTCCAGGAAGTCTTTAACTTCTCATAAGTCTTCCAAAGTCTGCTCCAGATCTGAAAAACATGTATATCAAACCCAGATCTGAAAAACTTACATATCAAAAAACTTTCAAATGGCTTAAAGACAGAGAAAATGAGTGGAAGATTAGATCTACCTTTATAGAACACACAAAAATACATATCTAAAATTAATAGATTTACCTTTAAATTAGTGGAAGATGAGAACCATGTGATAAAAAACCTGCAAAACAAGATAAACTAGTGAGAAAGACATGAGACAAAAACAATAAATTGATAGAAAGTTTGATGTTTATAAGTTCAAAGAGATTAGAAAGAGGTTGAAGAGTTTTAGAATGAGGAACATAACATTTTTGTTACAGCCATTTGAGAGGAGAAGAGAGAATGTGTAAATTTTTATTTATATATGGAGACAAAAATTTCAATAAGGTTAAATATTTTCGATTCAGAAGACTTTCAAGTAAGTCTTCTAATAGAAGAATTCCTAGACGACTTACTTGTAAGTCGCCGAGAAGACTTTAATATTTTTAGCGGGAAACTAAAATATTTTTAGCGGGAGTTAGAAGACTTTAAGAGAAGTCTTCTAATCGCCAGACGACTTACCTGTTAGTCGTCTAGACCCTAAACATAGCCCCTAAACTAAATGAACTAACTAAACACTTCATGAAATCAAATTAATCTTAAAAAGTGTTTACTATACACATAAATAAATATATATAGGTAACATTTTAATATTTCAAAAAAACATTTAATCTTTCCAAAATCTAACCCTACGAATACATACAATACTACAACATATGTTGTCAAACCCTAAGCAAAAAAAATCATGATTAACTACTTTCACTATTCTATGTTGAAAACTATTTAATTTTGTTATATCTTAATTTATATCACTTAAAACTGTTTATAATTACATGATTTTAATTTTTCATCTGTCAATATTTTTTAAAAAATTATAAATTATTTTTAAGATCAACTATACCAGAAGACTTCCAAGGACGTTGTCTAGACGATGTACAGTATCTCAGAAGACTCAGAAGATTTTTCGTGGCTATATTCGTAAAATTGAATTATGTTTTTTTTGTTTGGTCACAAGGGGCTGGCTGTAATTTCACAAGACTTTTGGGTTATTTTTGCATTTGATTTAAGTTTGGGTATACTTTTGCAGTCAAAATCAAGTTTTGAGTCATATTTGACAAATTCTCCATAAATTAATTACTCAAGAATAAAATCTTGGGCAATTTTCTCAAATAGCTATTTTTAAGTTTTCTTCACAAAAATAGCTCTAAGAAAATGACCAAAATAACCTCTTTTTATTTTGAAATTTTTAATATTTATTTTTTTATTTTTTATAATTTGAAACTCTATCCCCAAAACCCTACCCCTTAACTCTAAACCCTAAGTGTAGATTAGTTAACTCTAGGGTAAAAATGTACTTTTACCCTTTAATAAAATTTATTTTGGTTTTTTTTCTCATTGAAAAGTATTTTTATGACAAAATTTTGAATCTCTAAAATCTTTATTTAATACAATTACTCTGTGGATATGTTATAGTAGTAGTATTTTCTTTGTCTGCATTGTTTTACCATGAAAGTGGATGAATGGTTTTCATAAATCAACATGTTATAGCAGTAGTGGTATTTTCTTTGTCTATACAGTATTATCCGTAGCATATTAAAAGTTCTCCTTTTACGTCCATTGATTTGTTCCCAAATTAAATGCAAACACGATAAAAGTAGATGTTTCGGCTTTGTTTCTTCGCCTATCCTAAACCATATCTATGAGTGGGCTACGCATTATACCAAACTTGTAATATCTTGCCTATACGGATATTCCACTTGGACACTTGACACTTGACACTTGACACTTGACATTCAACTAATTTCCTAATTATAATATAATGTCCATGATTTAATTTCATTCAGTCATGTCTCCTCGATGGTCCATTATAAGTTAGGCATCCCATTCTTCTTATGAAAGGTTATTATCATCATCATATCACATTACATATGATCACATGATTGGTCGTGTGGTGTGGGGAGACATCTTAATTATATTATACACCAATATGCCTAATTAATTAATTTTAACTTTTTTCTTATATATAAGACTTGCTTTGGCTCAAGTATACATTCTCTAAGTTATATATAATTACTCTTTTCAGACTCTTTCTCTCTTCTCATGGCGTCTGTTCAATATGGTTTGGATCAAGGCATGGAGACTTTCAACGATGAGCTTATGATCATGTCGTTTTTAGAAGAAGAATCCCCAGCTGAAAATCATATCAGCGTTACCGAAGAGGAAGAAGAGAAACTAAACCGTGTAATTAGATCGTTAGAAGTGGAGATCAACATGAGTTCTCCGACCATAGAATCTCAAAAAACGGATCTGCAAGAGATCACGAAACCCGGTCTTGAAGATGATTTTGGGTGGCTTAACGACTTTGATATTGGCCTGGTTTCGTCTCAAAATGATGATGAGATGATGAAATTGTGTACGGAACTTTCTTACATGGATGGTGTGGATAGTAGTGTTCTTGAGATTGAAGGTAGTGATTATTATTCTCATATTAACTATGGACTTACATTTGAGGAACCAAGTCTTTCTCTGTGGCAAGAGAATAATAATGATGTAGTTATGTATTGATTGGTTTCATGAAGTCCTGGTTTAAGAAAAGCTGTTTCAATATCAGTTGATTATTATATAAATAATGTAATGATTACTTGAGAAGACTAATTACCAAAACTAGCATATGTATCAACATGAGTTGGATATAAAAATACATAATTCGGTCACACGAATTTTCATGATTTAACGAATAGTCGTTGACGTTAACAAGAATTCTGTACATATTGTAGGATAAAATTACATAAAAGCCCTTGAAATATGGTTTAGGAACAACATCAACACGAACTTAACATTTTCCACTAAGAATAAATTTACTGGACTTCATAAATAACCCTACATATATAAGGGATGCGTATTCCCATAATCAACTTTCATTTTTATTTCAATATATTCGCATAATTAAGATTCTGGAAACCATTAAAAAAATATAAAGAATATGAAAAAATAAAACAAAAAGAAAATTTATTCCTCTTCTAATTTGATTAAGAATAATTGTTAAGGAACCATATGGAACAAATATTCTTTGTAAATGGTATAAATTGTAAGGAATGATAAGAAATTTATTATTTCCACTCATTCCCTTGGTCACCGTTTAGAGCCCAAATTTGTTTGTCCACGAACGATTCGTGTAATACAAAGCCATATTCTAGTTAGGGATTTACCATAATTTCCAACAGTCTCCGTTGAAATCTTATCAATGTTTCCACGAATCATTTTTGCTTTAGATATAAAAATTTAATGGCTCTGGTTTGTTTTACAGTTATGAATTTTGAACAGTTATTACCTGGTAACTGATTATTGATAGTAGTAGATGATAACTTAAGGACTTCTACTGTAAATACTATACCCTAGTATTTTCTTATTGTACTTGTATAAATAATGTCTACATACTCTAATGATAAGTAACACTTTCCATAATCTCTATATGGTATCAGAGCAACGTTCCTAAAACCTAAAAATTCTTCTCTTCCGCCTCCCATCAACTCAACGCAATCATGAGCTCCTCAGCCACCACTAACGAGGTTATCTCCCTCAACAACACCAACTCCCTGCTCAACATCAACATGTCGAATGTGTCTAAACTCACAAGCACTAACTACCTAATGTGGAGCTTGCAAGTTAGGGCCTTACTTGACGGCTACGCATTAGCGGATCATCTTGATACATCGACGGTCATTCCTCAAGCCATGATCACCACTGGTGAAGTTGAAGCTCCAAACCCTGACTTTATTCGCTGGACAAGACAAGACAAGCTGATTTACAGTGCCTTGCTCGGTGCTATTACACCATCCATTCAACCAACGGTCTCACGCACCACCACCTCGTCCCAGATCTGGGAGAAATTGGCTGCAATATATGCAAAACCAAGCCGGGTCATATCAAACAACTTCGAGACCAACTGAAGATCTACACCAAAGCTGACAAAACCATTGATGAATACGTGTAAGGTGTGATGTCCAAACTGGATCAGTTGGCGATCCTTGGAAAGCCTTATGATCATGAGGATCAAGTGGAGCAACTTCTGGATGGTTTTCCAGATGACTGCAAAATGGTTATTGACCAAATTAAAGGAAAAGACACACCCCCGAGCATCACAGAAGTTCATGAACGCTTGCTGAATCATGAAGCGAAGCTACTGGCAAATCACTCTGCTTCCTTTGTCGTCATTCCCACCTCGGCTAATGCGGTTCAGCATCGCCCACAAAACTCCTACAACCGTGCGTACAACAACAAGAAGAACAACAACTTCTTCTCCAATGACACCTATCAGACACAGCCTCAACACAGACCGGAGCAACGAGTCTACAAGCCTTACTTAGGCAAATGCCAACTATGTCACACTCAAGGACATAGTGCCAGACGATGTCCTCAATTTCAAGGCCAGCAACAACAGACTGGCCAGACCAATGCCAGCCCATTCAAACCGTGGCAACCAAGAGCGAATGTTGCAGTGACCTCACCGTACACGGCAACAAACTGGCTCATGGACTCTGGAGCTACACACCACATCACTTCTGACCTCAACAACTTGTCGCTTCACACACCATACCAAGGAAGTGATGATGTTCTCATTGCAGACGGTTCGTCCTTACCAATAACACATACGGGTTCATCAATATTCTCAACTCCTACTCGCAACTTATCTCTTCATAAAATCTTATGTGTACCTAATGTTGATAAGAACCTGATCTCCGTGTATCGGTTGTGTAATACTAATGGTGTCTCGGTCGAATTCTTTCTTGCTTCAATAACACATACGGGTTCATCAATATTCTCAACTCCTACTCGCAACTTATCTCTTCATAAAATCTTATGTGTACCTAATGTTGATAAGAACCTGATCTCCGTGTATCGGTTGTGTAATACTAATGGTGTCTCGGTCGAATTCTTTCTTGCTTCATTTCAGGTGAAGGATCTCAGCACGGGGGTCCCATTGCTCCAAGGCAAGACTAGGAATGAACTATATGAGTGGCCGGTTTCACCCCTTCACGCTAAGGCTCTGGTCACATCATCAAACCCAAAAACATCTCTTTCATCGTGGCATTCTCGGCTCGGCCACCTTTCTTTTTCCATTTTAAACACTATTGTTTTTCGTTTTCTCTTCCTACATGTTCTACTACTCAAACTTCTTTATCTTGTTCTGAATGTTTAATCAATAAGAGCCACAAATTACCTTTCACAAACTCCACCATTACTTCTCAAAGACCACTTGAATACATTTTCAGCGAGATCTGGTCATCACCAACGACATCCATTGACAATTTCAGATATTACATTGTATTTATAGACCATTACTCTCGCTACACATGGCTATATCCTCTCAAACAAAAGTCTCAAGTGAAAGAGGTGTTCATCGCATATAAGGAACTTGTGGAGAACAAATTTCAACATAAGATTGGGACTCTCTTCTCAGACAATGGTGGTGAGTATATTGCCTTGCGCGCTTTCCTCTCCACCCATGGCATAGAACGCCTGACGTCTCCTCCACATACACCTCAACATAATGGCATTTCGGAAAGGAAACATCGCCATATTGTTGAAACTGGACTCACCTTTCTCTCCACGGCCTCTATCCCTCACGCCTACTGGACCTTTGCTTTCAGTGCTGCGGTCTATCTCATTAACCGACTTCTCTCGCCAACTATATCGATGGAATCACCTTATCAGAAGCTCTTTGGTGTCACACCGAACTATGAGAAGCTAAGAGTATTTGATGTCTATGTTTTCCTTGGTTGCGACCGTATAACAGCAACAAGCTTCAACCACGATCAAGTAGATGTGTCTTTCTTGGTTATTCAATCACGCAAAGCGCCAACTACTGTCTTGACACAGATACAGATCAGATCTACACCTCCAGGCATGTATAGTTTGTTGAAACAGAGTTCCCTTTCAAAACAATCAACAAAGAGAAACAATCAAAAGATCAAAACACTCATCAACCCCGAGCTTTCAACCCATTCACTACCATTCTGTTGACAACAATGGGACCCTCGAGCGAAGATATTCACCAACAACAAAATGCAGCCTCTCCAACTACACAGGTATTGCCTTCGTACTCTGAAACTACATCATCTGCTTCTCCTTCTGAGCCCACTGCTCATTCTCAAAATGAGCCACAACCCTTGGCTCAGTCTCCCTCAAACTCTACTGAGCCCACTGCTCTATCACAAAATGAGTCGACTCCCACGACTCAGACTATACCTACAAACAACCAACCAACTACCTTGCCATCTCAAGCCAATGAACCTCAAATAACAGAAACTGAACCACCACAAAATTTCCACAAAATGCAAACTAAAGCCAAAAAAAATCATCAAACCTATCCAGAAACTAACTCTTATGGTTGCAGGAAGAACAAATGTAAAACATGAACCAACGACGATTGCACAAGCCATGAAACAAGAAGACTGGAGGAAAGCAGCAATGGCTGAATTTGATGCGCATATGGTCAACCATACATGGGATCTTGAACCACCAAATGCAGAACAAAATGTCATTGGCTGCAAGTGGATCTTTACAACAAAATATCTCCCAAATGGCAAGCCTGGAAGACGTAAGGGTCGTCTTTGTGCCAAGGGCTATACACAACAATATGGAATCGATTATTCAGAGACTTTCAGCCCTGTCATCAAGTCCACTACAATTCGCCTTGTCATTGAAGTTGCAGTCACACGTTCATGGCCAATCAAACAGCTAGATGTCAACAATGATTTTCTACAAGGAGACTTAACCGAGACTGTTTACATGCGGCAACCACTGGGGTTCATTGACAAAGACAAACCTCATCATGTGTGTTGTTTGCGCAAACCCATCTATGGCCTCAAACAAGCACCTCGCTCCTGGTACATGTCTCTAAAGCAACACCTTCTCCACACTGGTTTCGTCAACTCGAGTGCAGATGCTTCCTTGTTCATACATTGCCACGGACAAACAATCACATATGTTCTAGTATATGTCGACGATATTCCTGTTACTGGTAATGATGCTAACTTCGTGGATCAGGTTCTCAAAATGTTCGCGGCAAGATTCTCCATAAAAGATCCCTCTGATCTTCACTTCTTCCTTGGGATACAAGCAACTCGAACGTCTCAGGGACTTCACTTGATTCAACAAAAATACATCAATGATATACTTCACAAGAACAATATGTCAGACGCCAAACCGGTATCTACACCACTTCCAGCATCGCCGAAACTTACACTTGAAGGAGGCAGTCTACTCGCTGATGGGTCACAATATCGGTATGTTGTTGGTAGTCTCCAATATCTCGCATTTACCAGGCCTGATATATCATATGTAGTCACGCGCCTCTCACAATTCATGCATCAGCCGACTACAGAGCACCGGCAAGCCGAAAAAACGTGTTCTTAGGTATCTGGCGGGAACTCGAACTCATGGTATCTTCATGCGCAAGAACACTCCTCTTACATTACATGCGTATTCCGACGCTGATTGGGCGGGTGATATGGATGACTACATCTCTACAAATGCATACATTATCTACTTGGGTCATAACCCCATCTCCTGGTCGTCCAAGAAACAAAAAGGTGTGGCGAGATCCTCCACGGAAGCTGAATATAGAGCTGTTGCAAACACGGCATCCGAGGTAACATGGCTATGCTCTCTACTCTCTGAACTTCGGATTGATCTCCCAACTCCTCCTGTTATCTACTGTGACGATGTTGGTGCTACATATCTTTGTGCGAATCCGGTCTTTCACTCGAAAATGAAGCCTATTGCTTTGGACTATCACTTCACAAGGAATATGATTCAAGCTGGGAAATTAAGAGTAACACATGTTTCAACTAAAGATCAGCTTGCGGATACATTGACAAAGCCTCTACCACAGAGTCAGTTCCAGCTCGCTTGTTCCAGGATTGGAGTGACACCAGCCCCTCCATCTTGAGGGGGCGTATTGATAGTATTAGATGATAACTTAAAGACTTCTATTGTAAATACTATATCCTAATATTCTCTTATTGTACTTGTATAAATACTGTCTACATACTCTAATGATAAGTAATATTTTCCATAATCTCTATACTGATAATTAGTAACTGGTGGTTTGACATAATTTATCTCACCTTTAGTGGATTAACTTGTATCCCAAGGGTAAATCAGTTGTATCTAGTGTTGTAATTGGTTACCTCTCATTTATATATTTTTTTAACAGCAATGAAAATGGGTAGTAAGAAAATACAGTATGATCTAAGAAAAGAGGCATGTTACTGTGATATTAAATTTGACAAAGCATCAAATTATCACATAACATAACATACAGTGAGTCAGAAATTAAGAAACTTAAAATATGGTCTGCTTACTTGGTATAACTTTGCTTTGCATGTGTGAACATGGCGTAAAGCCAATGGGCCAATGGGTCATGGGCTTTAGATAAGCCATTCTACAAATTTTAGCGAATAGGCTTTAACAGTCCCTTCAAAATATTAGGCCCAATCATCACACAAACGAGCTACAGTTTTTGAGTAAAAACCAATGTTTTTAAACCCGACAGTGAACGGGACTACTTACCAGGTCGTTGGATCACTCGGTCAACCGCGGATGAACTGCAAGTTAATAAATGAATTAATTTTATTATATAATAATATATTAGTTATGAAAATAAATATATAAAAACTAACGTTTAATATTTTCTAAATGTTTTTTTAAAACATAAAATAATAGTTTGAATATGTATATATTTTATGTTTAAAAAGTATTTAGAAATACTTAACTTTAGTTTTTATATTTTTATTTTCATTTGATATACAAAATATCAAAAAAATAGTTTAGACTATTTAAATTTTTTATAACAAAGTAAGAGTTATGACATTTAAAAAAATCAAGATATAAAATTCATAAATATTTAAATGTGTAATGTGAATAATAAATTAAACTTTAAATTCAAAATAAACCAAAAGTAAAAGATCATTGTAATAAATTGTCAATAATGGAAATAAACTAACACCAAATCACATCTACTAATTTTGGTTCTCTCTACCATCGTTCACTTCATTTTCTCCATGTGGCATAGTGAAATCTTCATCAAAATCTAAAAATCACAAATATAAAACTGAAAAGAAAAAAACCTAACTTTTGTTTGTCATCACCTAACTTTTTAATTGGAAACTTAGAATATAAAACATAATCTAAAAACTAAAAAAATAGTAAAAGTTATTTATTGGTTCAACCGGTATCAGGTTTCAGATTTTAGTGGGTTTTTGCGGATTTTTGCGTGTTTCTAAATATTAGATTTTTCACAAAACCCAAACCAAATTTTTTCTGGGTCAACGGATTTACCGGTTCAACTGCGGGTCTGGGTCGGGTTTCAAAACAATAGTAAAAACCTACCAGTCATTAACTTACACTCTGGAGAGCTCCAGGGGCATGCTCCGAATAAAAGCAGATAAAACATGTGCTTTGGGACCAAACAAGATATATATTTAGAGGACCAAATAAAACAATAATTTTACTTAGTTCTATTGGTAAGGGATTCTAGATGTCTAATCTAGGTGATGGGTTCGATGTATTAAATTGCAAATGTAAACACTTTCTCTGCTTTTAAATATAAAAAACCAAAAAAAAATTTTACTCGTGGGCCTAAATTTTTCAGGCCGGGTCCTCACTATACACTTCGCTAATGCAAATAGTACCAAACAAAAAGAACCCACTACACCTATAATCCGAAATCTTGTTGTTTCTCTAAAATACATTCGCACCCGGTCAATAAAATATAAAGTTTTGTTTTGTATCTTTCTCTGTTAATTTGTTTTTCTTAGTTCAAACAACTCGGTTTGATTTGGTCACCAAGTTATGTTGTGAGTGATCTTTTAGTATATTCTTAGTGACTAAGAAATAGATACAAATGCACATCAACTCCGGAAGTATATGCTTTTACATTCCAATTTATTTATATTATAAGATTTGGCTGCTTTACAGTCAATCAACTTTTTATATGTTTTTCTTTTTTCTTTTTCCATGCACGTTGGTATTTTGTGGTGTAAACTATTGCGGTGATACCCCATTGTTAGTTTCTTTAGCAAGGATTTAGTATAAAACAATTTTTGTTTTGAAGAAAACTACATACACCGAATCTCTGTCTCTGCATATCCTGTTACCTTTTACTTTAACCCTTTCTTTAATTTGTTTCTTTTTGGAGAAAAAGCTTACTTAAGTTAATTAAAAAGTCATTTTCCACTTTAATCTTTATGACATCTAAGACCAATTATGCAAGCTACTTAACACTTCTACTCTAATATAAATCTCATATTTGCTTGTACATGGTAATGATCTCATTGATTTAATCACCAACATGTAGTAACCAAACTCTGGACATTCTTTTTGGAATCATTGATTTGTTTAAACTTTAAATTTCATGTTACTAATTTCACATATTCATGTTAAAATATGTTCGTATATGTGTGATTGAGTGAATATTAGACTAGTTAATGTAATATTTCTATTTTTTTTTGAAGATTATTTTAACTTTCGAGTAGAGATGGTAATCATGGACCTGTACCGCAAGTATGACCCGTAAAATACTGTCGCAGGATGGTATTGGTCCGAAATTTTATAAGCCCGCAAATTATCAGACCTCGCGGGACGGATTGTTACGAGACCGGGCTTTTTCGGGATGGGTCGAAGCGGGATTACAAGGACCCATAATTTTTTCTTCTTCATTTCTTGTTTTACCTAAAAAAAGAGAGAGAGAGAGAGAGAGAGAGAGAGAGAGAGAGAGAGAAGAAGGTGATTCGTGTAACTTTCCCCCGAAAAATGAAAGGACCTCAAATTCGAGCTTCAGCGATTACGATTCGAGCTCTGACGATTACGATTCGAGCTCCGACGATTACGAGTCGAGCTTCGGTGGTGTTTTAATTTGGTGTTCTTTTTTATTTACTCTGGGATTGACAGTTTTGATTTGGTGTTTGGTTTTATTTAATTTTTGGATTCATCAAACTATAACCAATACTTAGAGTTATAAGATAATGAAAAACATCTTATGCAATTATCTTTAATTGGTATGTTAATATGTTTGAAGTGTGACAAAATTAACTACAACTATTGTTTTGAATAACAAATAAGCAAATCAATGACTGAAGAATCATATCCAGTTCAATCAACAACCTGAATCAATGTCCTAAAGCGTCATGTTGCGGCCTGAAACGTCACGTTGTGCGTATTATCATTAGTCCCGCGGGCCAGCCCGTAAAAGCTTATACATATAGCGGGACGGATTTGGGCAGCTATTCTGGAGAACACGGTCCGCGCGGCGATGGGACAACCTGCTTACCATCTCTGGCCTTTGAAATTATATTGTTTTGCAATTCATTTTTTTTAATCACCGGTTTCCCTCCAAAAAAAAGAACGTCTCTCCAACTAATAAAGAAAAGCAAAAAGAAATCGCACCATCATCATATCATCACCTCTCTCCCAAAAAAATAAAAATCATCCCTTTTTCAAAATCTCGGCCATGGAAACTCACCTCGCTAAGCAATTAAACGCTTTATATAAACAAACCCCATCATTCTCCACTCATCTCCCCCCCCTCCCGAATGCTTCCCTCCAAAACCCTACCGACCAAATCCCTAGTAAGTAGAATCAGCTCCCGTCTGATTCTGAGTTCTCCAAAACCATGTCTCACGAAATCGTCCCCGTGGACCCCATCGACGTACCGAGCACTAGCTACTCACGCCCTAATCTGGGCCGAGAAGATTCGCCGGAAAGACATCAACACCAGTACACGAGATCCCTCACTTTCCGGGAACACGTGTCGGAGCCTTTCGACAGCGAGAGGCTTCCGGCGACGTTAGCCTCAGAGATTCAGAGGTTTCTTCGTATCGCAAACTTGGTTGAGTCTGAAGAATCTCGTATCGCTTACCTTTGTGAGTTCCCATCTCTCTCTGTACAAACGGTCTGCAGTCTAAAAATCGAAACTTTGCATGAATACAAACGCTCTGCAGTCTAAAAATCATAACTTTCCTTGAATACAAAACGCTCTGCAGTCTAAAAATCGAAACTTTTCATGAATACAAAACGTTATGCAGTCTAAATATCGAAACTTTTTTTATGAATAAAAACGGTCTGCAGTCTAAAAATCGAAACTTTCCATGAATACAAAACGTTATGCAGTCTAAAAATTGAAACTTTGAATTGGTAGGCCGTTTCCATGCGTTTGAGATAGCTCACCACATGGACAGAAACTCAACGGGAAGAGGTGTACGGCAATTCAAAACTTCTCTTCTCCAAAGGCTTGAACAGGCAAAGTCTAAAAGCTTCTTGTGTTAAGATGTGACGGTTCGGGTTACTTTAGTCTGACTTGTTTTGGGTTTATTTATAGGATGAAGAGTTTACTGTGATAAGAAGAAAGGAGAAGAGTGATGTTCGAGAACTCAAACGTGTTTATCATGCTTACAAAGAGTATATTATCAAACATGGTGCTACATTCAATTTGGATCATAGGTAATTCATTAAGTTTCTCACTAACTATACTTGTAGTTCGGTTTCAGCTAGTCAACACTAATCTTATTTTGATCTTGAAATAGTCAGCGAGAGAAGTTGGTAAACGCACGCAGAATTGCTTCGGTTTTGTATGAAGTCCTTAAGACTGTCACAAGTGGCGCTGGCCCTCAGGTCCTGTCCTCCATTTGAATCTGTATATATAACCTCTGTGCATGCAAATTTGTGTATCTAACCTTGAGATAGTGGTTTCTGATATATAGGCCATTGCTGATAGAGAAAGCATTCGGGCAAAATCGGAATTCTATGTGCCCTATAACATTCTTCCTCTTGACAGAGGAGGGGTACACCAAGCTATTATGCATCTGCCTGAGGTATACTAAACATACATATGGCCTCATGTGGAGAACTGAGTTATTATGTACTAGTATGCTTTGGTTCGGCATATTGTAAATGACATGGTGAAATGTTCTTTTCTGACCTGAAACTACAGATTAAAGCTGCTGTTGCAATTGTACGTAACACTCGTGGGTTGCCTCCTCCAGAGGACTTTCAGAGACACCAGCCTTTTGTGGATTTATTTGAGTTTCTGCAGTACGCATTTGGTTTCCAGGTACCTGTCAGAAACTTTCTAAAAGTATTGTGAAGACTAATCAGATATGGTAACCAAACTTTCGGTTTTATCTTCTTCCTAGAGTGGTAATGTTGCCAATCAAAGAGAACATTTGATCCTACTGCTCAGTAACACCATTATACGCCAACCTCAGAAACAGTCTTCACAACCAAAGGTGTTGTTATTTTCCCCCCTCTTCATTCCTCCATCTTTGAAATTGGAAATAATCTTAATTCTTTTAATCAGTCTGGTGACGAAGCAGTAGATGCATTGATGAAGAAATTCTTCAAAAACTACACAAGCTGGTGTAAGTTTCTTGGGAGAAAAAATAACATCAGGTATTCTATTGACATCTTGTGTCGTTTCATCTCTTTAAGCCGTGTTTATGTCTAACTGTATGGCCTCACAATCCACCTACAGGTTGCCCTGTGTGAAAAAGGAAGCCCTACAATATAAAACTCTGTACATAGGACTCTACCTTCTCATATGGGGAGAAGCCTCGAATTTGAGGTTCATGCCAGAGTGCTTGTGTTATATATTCCATCAAGTATGGTGAAAAAACTTCTGTTTATATGCTTTTTAGTACATCTTCTTCAAAAGTTTATCAGCCAATCTGATCATTATCTGCAACATTGATGTTGATGTTAATCCAGATGGCATATGAATTACATGGAGTTTTAGCTGGTGACGTTAGTATGATAACTGGGGAGAAGGTCGTTCCAGCATATCGTGGAGTTTCTCACGAAACTTTTCTTGAGAAAGTAGTTACCCCAATATACAAAGTTATCGAAAAGGTGATCTTTCTATTTGATGAGTGCTTGACTTATCTTTAAAAAATTGAATAGTCAATTGTAAAGTTTATGGATTTTTATGCCTGCAGGAAGCTGAGAAGAACAAGAATGGAACTGCTGATCATTCTATGTGGAGAAACTACGATGATCTCAACGAGTTTTTCTGGTCAGAACATTCACTATCTTATGACTCTTAGCCTGGAGCATCACTAATCATACTTGTCACATCTTCCACAGGTCTATTGAATGCTTCGAATTAGGCTGGCCAATGCGTTCAGAACATGACTTTTTCTGTGTGGAACAGTTAGATACCAGTAAACCACGGAGATGGAGAGAAAAGCTTAGGTTACGCAGGCAGACGAAGAAAACAGATGAAGAAATGGAGGATGACGAAGAACTTGGGGTACATATCCTTGTAACTTATGGAGATATCTCTTCCCCTGATTATGCATTTGCATATACACACACTTAAGTAATCTAAAAGGATAATGAACCATGTATTCATCAGTAGCTTGTTCATTGTGTCATAGCAGTATGGTGTTGCTAGCTTGTTGAAGAGACTACAGAGCATATTATTCGCTTAAAATCTAAGTAAGCACATTATTCAAATCGGTCAACTCGTGTGTTAACTTCTTCCAGAATCAAAATTCAGAAAAAAATTACTTAGGTTGTCACTAGGAATTACGTTTTTAGGTTCAGCAAAGTGCATTGCCTCTACAATCATAATAAAAAACTTAGGTATATTTTTCCTAATGTTCTTGGTACTGCAGCCTATCACTGAGGAACAAACTAAACCAACACAAAGATGGCTGGGGAAGACAAACTTTGTAGAGATTCGTTCCTTCTGGCAGATATTCAGGAGCTTTGACAGAATGTGGAGTTTCTTTGTTTTGTCTCTACAGGTATCCTCTTCTTCTGCTCTTATCTTTCAGATTATATTCAAGTATACATTTACTGATTATGAAAATTTCTTACTTCCTCTTCAGGCATTAATCATTATGGCTTGTCATGACGTGGAATCTCCACTCCAAATCTTCAACGCCAACATATTTGAAGATGTCATGAGCATTTTCATTACTTCTGCATTTCTAAAGCTTATAAAAGGTTATTTAGAAATTTTCTTAATGTATAAAATTAGATACAGTACTTATTGCTGACACTTTGGAGGATTTGTTTCAGGTATTCTTGACATAATCTTCAAGTGGAAAACCAGAACCACAATGCCAATCAATGAAAAAAAGAAACAGATGGCGAGGTTGGGTTTGGCTGCGATGTGGACAGTTATTCTACCAGTTCTGTATTCTCATTCAAGAAGGAAATACATTTGCTATTTCACAAGTTACAAAACTTGGCTTGGTGAATGGTGTTTTTCTCCGTACATGGTGGCAGTCACTATATACCTGACCGGAAGTGCGGTTGAGTTGGTCTTGTTTTTCGTTCCTGCCATCAGCAAATACATTGAGACCTCGAATCATCGCATTTTCAAAACTTTGTATTGGTGGGGACAGGTACTTCCATCTCATACACTATAGTTTTGTGTAAATACATTGAACAATTTCTTCAGTTTGTTTTACTTCTGGTGTATTTCAAAACTCACTTTACAAGGTATCATCCGATTACTTTATAAAATACTAGTAAATTTCCTGCAGCCTAGGTTATTCATTGGGCGAGGAGTGCAGGAAACTCAGATATCACAATTCAAGTATGTCTCATGCGGGCAGTTTCCACAGTGTTGCTTCTGTTAATCATATATTTTTATGATTTTTTTTCTCTCTGTTCAGGTACACTTTATTTTGGATTCTGGTTCTCCTGACCAAGTTTGCTTTCAGCTATGCATTTGAGGTAGCTGAAACTGATGCCTTTTCCAAATAGGCCCCACTATTAACTATAGAATTCAGACAGTATCTTTGATTCTTATGATTTGAAAATGCAGATAAAGCCTTTAATAGAACCTACACGGCTGATTATGAAAGTTGGCGTGCGGAACTATGAATGGCATGAAATTTTTCCAGAAGGTTTACTCCAATACCCTTAGCTTCTTTCTTTTGTTTTGAAGTACATGGCGCACTAAAGAACCTTTTGTTTTCTCCTTTGATAGTGAAGAGTAATGCGGCTGCAATTGTTGCAGTATGGGCGCCAATCATGGTGGTGAGTTTCTAGAAATATGAGTGTTGTGACAAACTATCTCTTAACTTGCATTCTGAAACAAATGTTGAACTTTCAGGTCTATTTCATGGATACACAAATATGGTACTCAGTTTTCTGTACTATCTTTGGTGGACTGTATGGAGTTCTGCACCACCTTGGTGAGGTAAGCACACATTGCTTCAATGCGACAGCTGTCATTTTGTGCAGTTCCTGGCCAGGTGTTGCTGTTTCCAGGTTAATATGTTCCTTTGTTTGTATTCAGATTCGAACATTAGGCATGTTGAGAGGCCGGTTTCATACTTTACCATCTGCTTTCAATGCATCCCTTATTCCACACTCAATTAAAGATGAGAAAAGGAGAAAACAAAGCGGCTTTTTCCCCTTCAATTTTTGCAGGGTAAGAGCTTTCTGAATCGATCTCGTACTAACTTGTATATTTGAAATCTGTATAAAGAAGTACCTTTTTTTCCTTTCCAGGGATCTGATGGCCAGAAAAATAGTATGGCCAAGTTTGTCTTGGTATGGAACCAGGTCATTAACAGTTTCAGAACAGAAGATCTGATAAGTAACAAGTAAACTCCCTCCATTGTCTTGTTATCATGTAAAGTTTTCGCATATATAAATAGATATTATATGTCTAATATTATATCATCAGGGAACTAGATTTGATGACGATGCCAATGTCATCGGAGGTATTATCAGGGATCATCCGTTGGCCCATTTTCCTCCTTGCAAATAAGGTACATTGCTTAAAAAGTTTCTACACAATTTGTTTTTGGTTGGAATTTTGGGTTTGTTGGTAAATATAGCTACCCCATCTTTAGTAGTTTACAACAGCTCTGAGCATTGCAAAAGATTTTAAGGACAAGGATGAGGCTCTTTATCGAAGGATTCGGAGAGACGAGTACATGTACTACGCAGTAAAAGAATGTTATGAGTCATTGAAGTACATCCTTCAGATTCTTGTTGTTGGTGATCTCGAGAAAAAGTAAAGCCTTATATACCTCCTCCAGTTAAAAGTCTTACTTCACTTTCCCCTGCCTTTGGTATGTAATTTTTTTTTTATATATATCTAACATTGTCTCAGGATCATATCTGGCATAATAAACGAGATAGAGGAAAGCATCAGACAGTCAAGTTTGCTTGAAGAATTTAAGTTGAAAGAGCTTCCAACGTTGCATAAAAAATGTATTGAGTTGGTTCAACTTCTGGTAATTGATCTTCTGGTGTGGCAAAGATTTTGTATCTTTTTCGTTTCATAAAACTAAAGTTAGTTCCAATGGTTCTTCTGTACATTCCAGGTTGAGGGAAGTGAAGATAAACTCCCTGTTGAGAAAATTGAAGAGCAGCATAGTAAACTTGTAAAGGCTCTTCAAGATATCTTTGAGCTTGTGACAAATGATATGATGGTACATGGTCACAGGTTAGTGAATTTCAAAGCTGTTGTAGCCTCTATCTGTGAAGTTTTAAAGGTGAACTTGCTTAATAATTCTTTAAATGTTTAGAATTCTGGATTTGCTTGAGCCTCTGGAGGATTCAGAAGAGGACACAGGAATTTTTATGAGGGTTATAGAACCACAGTTGTTTGAATCCTATGGAGAAAGGAGATGCATTCATTTTCCGCTGCCAGATAGTACTTCATTGAGTGAACAGGTACGTACACTGTGATCGTCTTCATTCAAATGTTCCAATCCTGTGAAAAAATGCTCATCTTTCTAATTTGGTCTTGGCAGATCCAGCGGTTCCTGTTGTTGTTAACCGTCAAAGATAGTGCAATGGACATACCAGAGAACTTAGATGCTCGACGACGCATATCTTTCTTTGCTACTTCGCTTTTCATGGATATGCCAGACGCTCCTAAAGTACGCAATATGATGTCCTTCAGGTTTGCCTTGCACAACTTTCCCTCAGTAAAATATATAGATTCTTTGGATCAACAACTGATGATTAACACTTTGGTTGCAGTGTCTTGACACCGCATTATCAGGAGGATATTAACTTTTCAACCAAGGAACTACATTCCGCAAACTCCAGCGTGTCAATCATCTTTTATATGCAGAAGATTTTTCCAGGTAAAATCAATGTTTATTCTGATTGATGAATGTTTTCTCTGGTCATGTTTCAAAATTTTCTAAATCTTTGGTTTGTTAGATGAGTGGAAAAACTTTCTTGAGCGAATGGGATGTGAGAATTTGGACGCGTTAAAGAGAGAGGGTAAAGAAGAAGAGCTTCGAAACTGGGCATCGTTTCGTGGACAAACATTGAGGAGAACAGGTGAGAAACTATAACAGTATCTGCAAATTGCCTTATACAGGGAACTAACAAACTTCATGTTGTTTTCATGCATGAACACAGTTCGTGGTATGATGTATTGCCGAGACGCTCTGAAATTGCAGGCCTTCCTTGACATGGCAGATGATGAGGGTTTGTCATCTTGACTCTCCTCTCTGATCTTTGCAAATTTCTGTTTGAAAACTAAACATTTGTGTCTACTCTAGATATTCTTGAAGGATATGATGACGTGGAGCGAAGTAACAGACCTTTAGCCGCGCAACTTGATGCATTGGCAGATATGAAATTCACATATGTTGTCTCTTGCCAAATGTTTGGAGCCCAAAAATCAGCCGGGGATCCTCACGCACAAGACATACTCGACCTGATGATAAAGTAAGCTGTCATTAGACATGATCTCAGATAGATTCAGTAGACAAAGTTTGTGCATGCTTTCCTAAAGCAACGTTACATGACTTATTGCGTTCAGGTACCCATCTCTACGTGTTGCATACGTTGAGGAGAGGGAAGAGATCGTGTCGGATAACCCTGAGAAGGTTTACTACTCTATATTAGTGAAAGCTGTCAACGGTTTCGATCAGGTATCAAACGCTCTATTCAACCATTCTTGGTAACTTAATGTGCACGTTGTAAACTTGGTTGTGGTAACTTAGGAAATATACCGGGTCAAGCTTCCTGGACCACCTAACATCGGAGAGGGGAAGCCTGAGAATCAAAACCACGCTATTATTTTCACTCGAGGTGAAGCACTTCAGACTATTGACATGAACCAAGTAAGTTTTTTCTGCATCTTCGATGTACAATTAGTGAACCATCTCTTCTTCCTCTAAAAACTTCTCACATAAACGTTAGGATAACTACCTGGAAGAGGCTTTCAAAATGAGAAACCTCCTTCAAGAGTTTCTTCGGAACCGTGGAAGAAGACCTCCAACAATACTTGGGTTAAGAGAACACATCTTCACTGGAAGGTTTGTAACCACAGTTACACACATGCATATAAATATCTTCCACAGTCATAAGAAGGGAGTTTACTGAGTTTTATGACATTGCAGTGTTTCTTCTCTAGCGTGGTTCATGTCATATCAAGAAACCAGTTTTGTCACAATCGGCCAAAGACTTCTTGCTAATCCTCTCAGGCAATAATCTCTAAGTTTTTTTTTTTAAAGGATGCCCATAATAATCTCTAAGTTCTTCAAAATAACAGTTTCCATTTGCTGAGACCAATAAACTGAACTTTCTTTTCCATTAAAATACAGAGTCCGGTTTCATTATGGGCATCCTGATGTCTTTGATAGAATATTTCACATAACAAGAGGCGGTATCAGTAAAGCATCAAGAACTATTAACTTAAGCGAGGACGTTTTCGCCGGTAATGAAATCTCACATTAAGAAGTTCCTTTTTCAGACATTTGGTAAGGTTTACCTGTAAAATTACATTCTTCCTTGTATTGTGCAGGTTATAATACCACCCTAAGACGTGGATGCATAACCTACAATGAGTACCTTCAAGTCGGAAAAGGTCGTGATGTTGGCCTCAATCAGATCTCAAAGTTTGAGGCTAAGGTGGCTAACGGAAACAGTGAGCAGACTATTAGCCGTGACATATACCGTTTAGGACAACGTTTTGATTTCTTCAGAATGCTGTCTTGTTATTTCACAACCATTGGATTCTACTTCAGTAGCTTGGTAACGTCTATGAAACTTCAGCTGAGTAATACCGTTTTTTTTTCTAGTTAGGCTGCGGTTTCAATTTTTTTTTTGGTTTTTCGGTTCGGGTATCTCGGTTTCAGTTAATTCAGTTCGGTCACAATCCCACCAAAATGAACCAAAAATACAGTTTTTGATTATTTTTTATTTTAATTTTTTTCAAAACTAACCGATTTTTGGACTTTGGTTAGATTTCGGTATAATTATTTTAAAAATTTTGGATACTTTCGGTTAAATTTCAGTTATATTCTATTAGTTCGGATATTTTTGGTTAATTCAGTTTCGTTAATTCGATTTTTCATTTTTTTTATTTAAAAAAAAAATGAAACTGAACTGAACTGAACTAAAAACCGAATTATTTTTCAAAATCATACCAAACTAAATCAAATATGTAACAAAATTTCTGCTGGACCGGTTCGGACCGAATCGGCAGGCCTATTCCTAGTTGTGAATGAGAGCTCTAATGTTTTGTTGATGTTTGAACAGATCTCCGTGATCGGGATTTACATCTATCTCTATGGTCAACTCTACCTAGTCCTCAGTGGTTTGCAGAAGACACTTATTCTCGAAGCCAAGGTGAAGAACATAAAATCATTAGAAACAGCCCTTGCCTCTCAGTCATTTCTCCAGCTAGGCCTCTTAACCGGTTTACCAATGGTGATGGAGATCGGATTGGAGAAAGGCTTCCTCATAGCCTTCCAAGACTTCATACTCATGCAGCTTCAGCTCGCTGCATTCTTCTTCACTTTCTCTCTAGGAACCAAAACGCACTACTTCGGCAGAACGATCCTCCACGGAGGCGCCAAGTACAGACCCACAGGGCGTAAAGTGGTTGTGTTCCACGCCAACTTCAGCGAGAACTACAGACTATACTCGCGTAGCCACTTCATCAAAGGCTTTGAGCTCATTATCCTTCTGGTGGTCTACGAGCTCTTCAAGCATACGTCTCAAAGCAACATGGCTTACTCGTTCATCACGTTCTCAGTGTGGTTCATGTCCCTCACTTGGTTATGCGCGCCGTTTCTCTTCAACCCTTCGGGGTTTACCTGGGAGATAATAGTCGGCGACTGGAGAGATTGGAACAGGTGGATCAAGGAGCAAGGCGGGATAGGGATTCAGCAGGACAAGAGCTGGCAGTCTTGGTGGAACGACGAGCAAGCTCATCTCCGTGGCTCTGGTGTTGGCGCTAGAATTTTGGAGATTATTTTGTCTCTCAGATTCTTTTTGTATCAGTACGGTTTGGTCTATCACCTTGACATCACACAAAGCAGCACGAATATTATAGTCTACGCGCTTTCTTGGGTCGTAATCCTCGCCACGTTCCTCACGGTCAAGGCCGTTGACTTAGGGAGGCAGCTGTTCAGCACGAGAAAGCACCTTGTGTATAGGTTCTTCAAAGTCTTTGTCTTCGTGAGCATTCTTACAGTCATTATCACACTTTCAAACATCTGCCACCTCTCTATCAAGGACCTTATAGTCTCTTGCTTAGCTTTCTTGCCTACCGGTTGGGGTCTGATTCTGGTAAACAATCCACTCTTTGTTTTATTTTCTTTGTTAAAGGCAAATACATTTTTAGATTCTTTTGGAGTTAATTGTTGGCAGATTGCACAAGCTGTTAGGCCAAAGATAGAAGGGACGAGCTTGTGGGAGTTCACACAGGTTCTAGCTAGAGCTTATGATTACGGAATGGGAGTGGTTCTGTTTGCACCAATGGCTATCTTAGCTTGGCTTCCTATCATTTCTGCGTTTCAGACGCGGTTTCTCTTCAACGAAGCTTTTAACAGGAGGCTTCAGATTCAACCTATTCTTGCTGGGAAGAAGAAGAAATAGACTTCTCTTCCTTTCTAGTTCCATTGCTTTGTACATCTTTGTAACTATTTCACTTGTTAATTGCTCTCTGTACAAAAGTTCTGTTGAATACAGAATATTTAACCGGTGTTCACCAATTTTTTTTAATCAAGGGTGGTTATTTAAAACGGTTGAACCGAACCAAAAGTGACTCAGTTGAAGGCTATTCTTCGATTACAAATTATGATCCGACAATGCCACATTGAAATCAAATGCTTTTTTGAGTTGATTACAGTAAGTGACACTTTTTGAGTTTTTATTACATCTAGAGACAATTCTTATATGTGACACACTTTGTCGTGGACCAGCAACAGATTGTGGACAATTTTGCCCTTAATAGAAAGGACACTTGTGGATGAGTGATTTGTGGACGAGTGATGTGTGGTTGGGTGATTTGTGGAGAGTGATGTGTGGATGAGTGATGAGTAATGTGTATATATGTAATGTTAATGTGTTTATAGTAGATAACATGGACAAACTCTCTGTTTTGATTCCATAAAACTATACAACAATACGTGGACATGGCCTCATGTTACTAAAATTATACCATAAAACGTGAACACGAACTCTGTTATCTCCAATACAAACACTTGGCTTCTTCAGCTCAATTGATAAATTATCTGCAATTAAACTTCAATCAAGATGAGAAATAGATGATATTGTGAGTATGAGCGGTGCGAAAAATCGAAGAAGTGTTTACCTTTTGTCGAAGAGTAATAGATCTTGCATGTCAGAGATTTCTGATCTAAAGAATTTGCCCTTTGTCATGATGTGGATGGATGTAACTTTGATTAGAGTTGAATTTAGATCCCGAGATGATGAATGAAATCGAAAGAATATTGTTCATCTCCACAACTAGTTTATAATTCTGTTAAGATGTTCATGTCCACAACTAATTTATAATTCTGTTATCCACGATTTGGTGTTCACGTCCACATTTTGTTTACACATTAATATATATATAATATATATATGAACATGGATGAGAATTTTATATATAGTTTATTATGACAATTATTTTTGTTTAATATATTTTAGAACTTGAGATAAAAGTAAATAAATACACAAAGTAGAATAAGAAAAATAATAAAATGAAATAAGAAGAGGAGAGAGATTCTCTTTAGTTTAGGGTCATAAGAGTCTTTTTGACAAAATAAAGTGTGTCTCAAGTGATAAGTGTCTTGTAGTGTAATTGGAATGTGAGAAAGTGTCTCTAGATGTAAAAACTCTTGTTCCTGTCCCTCACCTGTCGTCCATACTTTGAACAATGTACCTACCGAGCAGGGACGGATCTAGAAATATATTTTATAACTATCCAAAGCCATCTCGACGGAGCAGGGACGGATCTAGAAATAGATTTTATACGGAGCCCAAATATATAATTTAATTAAAATAATTAGATAGTTTTATGGTGTTATTATAAAATATTACATTTTTACAGTAAATATTATAACTAATTAAATATTCATTATTTTCCAAAAAATTGTTTACAAAAGTTAGAACGTTTATTTTCAAGATATATATATATTAAGTTTTCAATACATTTTATATGAGTTAATAATAGCAAATTATAAACTCATACAAAATTAAATGTATCACTCAATAGTTAATCAAATAAATAATATATTTATCATCAGATTTAATGTTTTTAATATGTATAAAGCAGAAAATATTTATCTTCTAGAAATAGAAGTACAAAATAAGTACTTGGAAATTCAAAACTGATATTTACGGTGCAAAGCTGAACAAATTAGACATATATAACTAATTTAATAAAAGTTAAGAGAACAAGAAATTAGAAGAGTTAAAATATGAAATTAGACCTTTGACAAAGAAAGAGTAATTGCAGACGCTAAATTTGACAACAACAAAATAAATAAGATAAAAGATGGGTGATAATTTGGTCAAACATGAGTGTGTGGTACCATTGACCTCATCTATGATTTAACCAAATATGCTAGATTCACATACTCAAAATTATGTTACAAACACAAAATTTATAAAGTTAGTATGGGGCACGTGCTCCACCTTTTATACAACTAGATCCGCCCCTGCGACCGAATTCTCTCTCCTGATGGGATCCACGAAACAAGCCGCCATAGATCGCCCGAGTTTGAATGTCTCCTCCTCTTCATCTTCTTCATCCTCGAACAACATCTAAGGAAGAAGTATGTGTAGCTCTTACCCTTTTTATTTCAAATTTTATGTGAAACTAACAACAAATTCCGATATAATAATTTTTTTTTGTTAATTTACTCAATTGTACAAAAAAAGAAAAAGAAAAATGAAGATGCGCATATCAATATTTGTTATTTATAGTACATTTTATTATGCCAAAACACCAACAATAATTTATTAAAATTTCTTTGACAAAGGCGTAATATTATTATAATATTAGAGTTTCAATGTAGATAAAAAATCAGCGAGGGCATTGATAACTACATATACATATAATTTTTCCTTTGTTTTTGCCTTCGCCATTTGTGCAAACACCTTGCCCTGGTTAATGCCTTTTGACACATGCGGCTTCACATTGGTTGGCATTACATGTTCCACTTTTGTTTTGTAATGTTTCATTACATTGGTTATTACCTTTTCCTTTCTGAGCAATTGTCGTTTCGCCTGTTATTATAATAAACACAATCTTAGTTTTTATATTTAATATAGAAAATCATTTTTTGTAAAACATATGTTTAGAGAGTTTTATGCATATTAAATAAAAAATAAAATTTTAAGTATCTTCTTTTTAATCATTTATTATTCTTGGAAAATAATTGAACTCAATATTATAAAATTAAACATATAATCTATGTATGTATATAAAATAAACAACATCAAATAATTTTAAAATGATTATATAATATATTAATAAAGCTGTAAATGTAAATACAAACCAAGCAGAAGAATTGTGAGGATAACAAAACCAATAAACCAACGTTTGAAAGCAACTTTCATCTTCGATAATGATATAATGGTGTTTTAAAAATTAATAAGATAGAGAAGTGCATTTATAGATAAATCAAAAATTAAAACATGTCTAATTTAAGCTATGTATCTTTTCAATTTCCAATATTAAAGGATCTATTTTGACCAAAAATTACAATCTCTATTTTTTCATTTATTTAATGAATTTTTAACTCATTATATTTAACTTAATTTAAAATATTTTTTGATATACATAAACAATAAAATTCGATTAGTCACAAATTCAGAATTTATATAATATGTATTTAGAAAAGAAACATAAAGATAAAAGAGAAATGGCAATTTGATCTAATAATGTTCCAAAAAATAGACATTTTTATCTAATAAAGTAGAAATATAATTTTATCAAAAAAAGTAGAAATATATTTTTGAAATGATATATAAAAGAGTTAGTTATTTCTATATACATTTTTACAATACTTCGTGTATATGAGTGACACATAAGATAAGATTTTGACCTGCGCTTTGAAAGTTTATGACTAGATTGAATGGAACTACTTGGAAGCCCCGTTGGCTGCGCTTGGTTTCCATATAAGGTTTTGAGAGTGGATTATGTTTTGTGTTAAAACGGTTTCCTACACTGTGCTCATAATAGTGAATCTGAAGGGAATATAGTACCAAGCAAAGGGCTCCGGCAAGGTGATCCATTATCGCCTTTTCTTTTTTTATTTATGCACTGAGGGTTTATCACATCAACTTAATGAGGTGGAAAGGCATGTAGAAATAACAGGGATCCAATTTGCAGAGAGTGGTCCATCGGTTCATCACATGTTTTTTGCTGATGATTCACTTCTACTTCTGAAAGCCGATGAGGCGGTCTGTGAGGTACTGAAAGAGTAGGAAGGTGTCTCAGGCCAGATGATTAGTTTTACCAAATCAGCTATTACTTTTGGAAAAAAGGTTGATGAGGAACACAAAAGGAAAATCAAAGAAATCACAGGAATTGTGAATGAAGGAGGTATTGGGAAGTATCTTGGTTTACCTGAGTGTTTCTGTGGGTCAAAAATTGAAATGCTTCAGTATATACATGAGAAGATGACATCTCGTTTCAATGGCTGGTATGGGAATTTTCGGTCTGTAGGAGGGTAAGAAGTTCTCCTTAAATCTGTGGCAATGGCGATGCCGGTATTTACTATGTCGGTTTTTAAATTACCAAAGAAGACTTGTCATAATCTCACTAGTGCGATGGTAAATTTTTGGTGAAACGCTCGAGAGGAAAAGAATAAGATGCATTGGGTTTGATGGGAAAAAAATGTGTGTTGATAAAGAGAATGGAGGTCTTGAGTTTAGGGATTTAGAGAAATTCAATCAAGCTCTTTTGGCCAAATAAGGATGGCGGCTACTTATGTTTGATGATTCTTTATGTGCGAGGGTAGTAAGGAGTATATATTACCCGGAGGGAGATTTCATATCGACTCGTTTGGGATCACGGCTTTCTTTTGCATGGAGGAGTATTTTCTTTGAACAATAACTAATAGCAAAAAATCCACGAAGAGCCATTGGATCGGGAGAACACATTTTTGTTTGGATGGGATAAGTGGCTGTTTGGTTCTGTTCCGGTTGCTCCATTGAGGAAACAAAGTCTTCTTGATCTGGATCTGAGGTTTCGTGATCTCATTATTCATCAAACTTAAACATGGGACATGGGAAGCTTGAAGAAAAATTCTTTCAACAAGACATCGAGCTTATTCTAAAACAGAAACCAGCCTTTAATATTTAATACTTCTATTTACAACATTTTGATGTTTTATGAACTACCGACGATTTTACTTGTACTATAAAGAAGATCTTCTTTAATTTATATTATTAGTCTACATTTTTTTGTCAGCTATATTATTAGTCTACATAATTGTATAAATATTGATCAATTGTTTAAAAAAAATTGAATTTCAAAATTTTCTGATCTCCTAGACATAATTTGCAAAGTGATTTTGACACATGTACTCTCTACAATCTTTGTTCACTAAATAAATGTGACAAAACATGCTAGAAATGATGACATGACTTATGATTAAATGTGATACAGATAATTACATTTAATGTTTATTTATATTTTTGGTAATTGTTTTAGAGTATAGTAGTAAGTTATGCATCTTCATTAAAGTAAATCTATTCAAATATGATATTAACTAATATAATAACAGAAAATAATAATATTTTACAAATTTCAAATTATGATTTATTTATATTTTTTTATAATTATGCAATTTTATTACTATAAATATTTTTCAAATTTTTAAGTTTAATTTTGAAAAAAATATAATTTTTTAATCGTAACATTATTAGCTTCTTTTATATATCTACAAATTTTGAAATACTGTTTAATTATATTTGATAATTATACAACTTTTATATCATTTTTATTAATTTTGCAAGTTGGTTTTATATATTTTTTATCCAAGATATATGGATAAAATTATACATATTTATTCTTAAATATAATTTAGTATAAACAAAATTGTTTATATTATCTTAATTTTATGTTCAATTAAATCAAATTTTTTATTTAAATAGTGGTAAGAAAATAATATAAAAAAATTTAAAATCCAGTTAAAATTTAATTTTTTTTATTATTGTACATATACTGCATGAAAATATCTAGTATATTCCTATAAGGAAGGCTCAAACTCTGGATAAACCGAACTAAGATCAGTTTTAACCCTCACAAACCAAGTAACAAAACCGAACAAGATATACCGGTCTAAACTGTATAAAAAACATTAAACCACTCGGTTCAAGTTATTGTTGGGTCGCCGCCAATACATAGGATAATGGTGCTCTAACTGTTCGAGTTTCAAAGGCGTCCGTCTCTAAAAACATCTCCAATGTATTACTCCATTTTTTACTCCAAAATGGAGTAACTCCAAAATAGAGTTAAGTTTTACTCCAATGTATTACTCTATTTCCCACTCCAAAATAGAAAATTCCTAATATTTTATATTTTATATTTATTTAAAAATTAGTAATATCACCTTTCATTTATACTATTTGCAAAACAATCCATTTTCAGATTGTAATAATTATATTAAATACAATATTAACCACAATTATTTTTTTATTATATAAGTACTCGACAAGGTTTATAAAGAAAACATTTCTTACATTAAAAATTACATTACATAGCTTAAACACAATATCTGAGGAAGAAGTGTGTGTAGCTTTTTTACCTTTTTTTCAAATTTATATGAAATTAACAACAAAGTCCAATATAATACTATTTTTTTGTTAATTTACTCATTTGTACAAAAAAAAAGAAGAAAAATGAAGATGGGCATATCAATATTTGTTATTTATATTTTTATTCGACATAGTATATCTTATTATGCCAAAACACCAGCAACAATTTATTAAAAAAATTATTTTTCTTTAACAAAAACGTAATATTATTATAATATTATTTGAGTTTCGATATAGATAAAAAATCAGCGAGGACATTGATAATGACATGTGCATATAACTTTTCCTTTGTTATTGTCTTCGCTAGTTGTGCAGATACCGTGCGCTGTTTTATGTCTTTTGGCACATGCGGCTTTACATTGGTTGGCATCACATGTTCCTTTTTTGTTTGTTAATGTTTCATTACATTGGTTGACCCCTTTTCCTTTCTGAGCAATTGTCGTTTCTCCTGTTGTTATAATAAACATAATCTTAGTTTTATATTTAAAATAGAAAATCATTTTTTTGTAAAACATATGTTTAGAGAGTTTTCTGCGTATTTAAATAAAAGAAAAACTGAAATTTTGAATATCTTCTTTTTTAGTCATTGATTATTCTTGGAAAAATCATTAAACTCAATATTATAGAATTAAACATAAAATCTATGCAAGAATATAAAATAAACAGCATCAAATAACTTTAGAATGATTATATAATATATTAATAAAGCTGTAAATGTAAATACAAACCAAACAGAAGAATTGTGAGGATAACAAAACCAATAAACCAATGTTTGAAAGCAACTTTCATCTTCGATAATGAAATAATGGTGTTTTAAAAGTTAAAAAGTCAGAGAAGTACATTTATAGATGAATCAAAAATTAAAACATGTCTAATTTAAGCTATCTATCTTTTCAGATTCCGATATAAAAGGATCTATTTTGACCAAAATCACAATCTCTAGTTTTTTTTATTTATTTAATGATTTTGAACTCATTTATATTTAAATTTATTTAATTTTTTTATTTACATAAACAATCAAATTCGATTAGTCACAGATTCGAAATTTATATAATATATATTTAGAAAAGAAACATAAAGATAAACGAGAAATGACAATTTGATCTAATAGTGTATTCTTTGCCACTACCATTAGGATTAAGAAGAATACAGATGACAGTGGCGGTCTGTAAGGTACTGAAAGAGTATGAAGGTGCCTCATGCCAGATGATTAGCTTTACCAAACCAGCTATTACTTTTGGAAAAAAGGTAGATAGGAACACAAAAGGAAAATCAAAGATATCATAGGAATTGTGAATGAAGGAAGTATTGGGAAGTATCTTGGTTTACCTTAATGTTTCAGTGGGTCAAAAATTGAAATGCTTCAATATATACAGGAGAAGATGACATCGCATCAATGGCTGGTATGGGAGTTTTTTGTCGGCAGGAGGGAAAGAAGTTCTCCTTAAATTTGTGGCAATGGTGATGACGGTATTTGCTATGTCGGTTTTTAAATTACCAAAGAAGACTTGTCAAAATTTCACTAGTGCGATGGAAAATCCCTGGTGAAACGCTCAAGAGGGAAAGAATAAGATGCATTGGGTTTCATGGGAAAGGACGTGTCTTGATAAAGAGAATGGAGGTCTTTGGTTTAGGGATTTAGAGAAATTCAACCAAGCTCTTTTGGTCAAACAAGGATGGCGGCTACTTATGTTTGATGATTCTTTATGTGTGAAGGTAGTGAGGAGTAGATACTACCCGGAGGGAGATTTCCTATCGACTCGTTTGGATCACGACCTTCTTTTGCATGGAGGAGGAGTATTTGTTTGGATGAGAATTGCTAGCAAAAGGTCTACGAAAAACGTTGGACCGGGAGAACACATTTTAGTTTGGACGGATAAGTGGC
This sequence comes from Brassica oleracea var. oleracea, assembly GCF_000695525.1. Taxonomy (NCBI): domain Eukaryota; kingdom Viridiplantae; phylum Streptophyta; class Magnoliopsida; order Brassicales; family Brassicaceae; genus Brassica; species Brassica oleracea. The sequence goes on along the minus strand of NC_027752.1, from coordinate 40,040,127 downwards.
TGTTAGGTTCTGTTCTGGTTGCTCCACTGAGGAAACATAGTCTTTTTGATATGGATCTGAGGGTTTGTGATCTCATTAACCCTCAAACTAAACACATGGGACAGGGGGAAGCTTGAAGAAAATTTCTTTCAACAAGACATCGAGCTTATTTTAAAACAGAAACCAAGCCTTTAATATTGTTCTATTTCGTATTTACACCATTTTGATGTTTTTGTGTTCAAAAAAAAAAAAAAAGAAGGTCTTCTTTAATTTATATTACTAGTCTACATAATTTATAAATATTGATAAATTGTTTTTTTTTTTTTTAATTCGAATTCCAAAATTTTCTGATGTATGATTTAATTGGTTTTTTGTTCTCAGACTGGATAAACCGAACTAAAATCAATTTTCACAAACCAGGTAACAAAACCGAACAAGATATACCGGTCCAAACTGTATAAAAACATTAAACCACTCGGTTCAAGTTATTGTTGGCGGTAGCCGCCAATACATATAATAACTGTTCGAGTTTCAAAGGCGTCTGTCTCTAACAAAAAAGAAACAATGATTCTCCGGAGACTTGTTCTGTCTGCAACATCCAACTCAAATCTCACAAGAAGCCAACCACTCTCTGTCTCCGCTACACGCCTCCTCTCATCTTCTCCCGATAGACATACTCCTTCGGGTTACGACGAAAAACTCGCCAGACTAACCCACAAGGACTGGCTAGCCCCCAACGAGGTTCTAAAAATCTTCGAAACCGTCAAAGACCCAACCTTCCTCATCCCTGCCTACCGACACTACTCCAAACGCAAAGACTACCAACCCACAGAGCCTCTCTACGCCCTTCTCATCAACAAGCTCGGACACGCCAAGATGTTCGACGAAATCGAACACCTCGTCAAAGCCCTAACCGTCGAGGAGAAACGGTGCCGTTTCTCCGAAGGGTTCTTCTACAGCCTCATGAAGGTTTACGGGAACTCAGCCGGGAGAATCAATAAAGCGATCGATATCCTCTTCTCCATGCCCGAGTTCGGGTGCTGGCCGAGCGCGAAAAGCTTCAATTTTATACTGAACCTCCTCGTCAAGGCGAAGCTGTTCGACGAGATTCATGAGATCTTCGTGAGGGCTCCTAACCTCGGCGTTGAGATCGATGGTTGTTGTTTGAATATACTTATCAAGGGGCTGTGCGAGAGTGGGAATCTCGACTCTGCACTCCAACTGCTCGACGAATTTCCTAAACTAAAATCGCGCCCTAACGTGATGACGTTTTCTCCGTTGTTACGTGGGTTTTGTAATAAAGGTGAGTTTGAGGGAGCGTTTAGGTTGTTGGAGAGGATGGAGAAGGAAGGGATCGAGCCGGATGCTATCACGTTTAATATTCTGATCTCGGGGCTTAGGAGGAAAGGTAGGGTCGAAGAAGGGGTTGAGGTTATGGAGCGGATGAAGGTGAGAGGGTGTCAGCCGAATAGTGGGACTTATCAGGAGGTGTTGTATGGTTTGTTGGATAAGAAGAGGAACTTGGAAGCTGGAGAGATGATGAGGAAGATGGTTTCTTGGGGTATGAGACCTAGTTTCTTGTCGTACAAGAAGATGGTTCTGGGGCTTTGTGAGACGAAGGATGCTGCGGAAGTGGATTGGGTTTTGAAGCAGATGGTGAGTCATGGTTTTGTTCCGAAAACGGGGATGTGGTGGAAAGTTGTTGGCTGTGTAGTTGTGAAGAATAAGGACTCTCAAGAAGTGTTGGATCGCATTATTGATCGCCAGGAAACAAGTGGATAATGTTTGTACATTTGTTTGAAAGATAGAACATGCTTTGCACAGTTCTTTGAGTGGAAGAAGCAAAGACAGAGACTCGAAAAGTTGTTGACCAAGACACAGACTCAAAACTCAAAACTCAAAAGGTGTACGCGAACCCTTTGTCGTAAAGTTACAACTACATTGACTTGGAACATACTCAAATATCCATCCTCAAGCCTTTGGTTACCTATGATTCGTTTTCTATTCTTCCATTTGGTGTGGCGACTTTCTCAGCTCTAGCAGAAGAGTTCTTGGCATCCATTTATGTTGTTTCCAAGTTTGGATTTACTTTCTGTACCTTTGCTTCTCTATTTTTCCGAAATCTCTGCAACACCTTTAAAATCTTCTTTGGAGTTTACTGATGTATTTACATGATCATCTTCGCCTGATCCAACAGTTTTACCTTCATGTTATGCTGTTTTTGGTGTTCCTAGGTCCTGCACAGCTAAGTGCAGGTTCATCATCAGACTCAGGTTCAGGAACAACATCTTGCGCTGACACGGTTAAACACTCGTTATCTCTTGAATTCCTTGACCCTCTAGGCGAAAACACATGCTTTATTTGTCTTGCAAAAATTTCAGCTTGTTTCAAAATGCTCTTTGCAACATCTTTCATGTGCCCCTTATTCTGACTGTCTTCAGAACTAAAGCTCTCACTTTTTGGACATCTTCCTGTGAGAGGCCCTGACAAACGGTCTTCAATGATGTACTTAACACCAACATCCTTTCGATTCAACGCCCTTAAATTAATCCAAGGAGACCTGACATCCTCCTCCATGTTCGCTGATTCTTCATTCTTCCCATTCCAACGAAACACTAAACCAACTTTCTTCAATCCACGACCAACAGACCTCACTGTGTTCTTACCTTCCTGAGTTTCATCAGGGCTGCTGCTTTCGTTACTTCCAGCAGAAGCATCATGAGGAATTCCAGGTACTTGGCTATCAAGGCATCGACTCCTGCCTTTTCTTGGTTCCCAAATCTGTGAGACTTCAGTTCCGGGCTGATGTATCCAGATCCCTGTCTCTTCTTGTCCTTCAATGTTAATTGGTTCCAAATTATCAAGAACCCTTGGAGACTTATCAGATGCCACCGACGAGACGGAGCATTTGCTTGCTTTCTCTAAAGCAAAAGAAGCCCACATATCTTCTTTACTTACTGTTACTCCTTCAAACCGATCATCATTCCACTGTAAAAGAATCAGATGCACATTGTTTAAGACTTATAATGAAACTCTATGTTCAGGCAAAATAACACAGAAGCTCAATTCTTACCTTTGGTTCATCCTCAGTTACGGTAATAGCAAGGTGCAGCCTCCCCGTTTTGATGTTCTGAAGAGGCAACCACATATCATTTCTTTGCCCACCTCTGAGCTCCGCAATGTTTACTGAACAATCGCCAAGCCTGCCATCGCAGAATCTGTCTTTGTCTTGTACTTCAATGTTAAGTACATTTGGAGAGTCCCATGTTAAGATTGGTATCTTGAACTCTTCTTGCCATTTGGGAGCCAACGTTTTCCTTAGTATCTTGGTTTTGAATCTGTAAGCGCCAAGCTGCCCTTTCACATAAGGATCAGCTAAACCTGAAGCACCCAAATCCAAGCAGTTCATAAAAATGCCGTTCAAACTTACTAAGAGTGCATGAAACTAACCATTTAGATCTGATGGTTTAACATCAGATGCTTCAACAACTTCAACAAGAGCGTGTGCAACTGGTCCTTTCTCATAAAAAAAGAACCAGTTTTCTGCAAGTAAACACAGGCACAAAGTTGTAATCATATGGACTGTACAAGATAGAAGTTATGTATTCTGAACATCCTACCTCCTGATCTTGGGCTAATAAATTTCTCCATATCAGCTACAAGCATATTTGGCTGCAAAGTTAGACACAAGCTTCATTAAAACTTGGCTTCATTGTAATGATAATGTTTGCTTAGCTACCATGAGGGAAACCTTACCTCAACAAGAGTCTGCTCAAATGCAGTAGACAGGAGATTGTCCTGAATGGGAAAAAATATTAATGAGGGTGAGGCTATTAGAAGATGAAACACTACTTTAAGTTTACAAGCTCATCAGGAGTCAATACTTACTAGCCATCCTGCAATCCCTGGAAGCACAGAAACATCAAGTCCATGAGTGAAGATTGGTTTTACATTCATTTGGAAGTAAGGTGGCTCAGCAAAACACACGCGTAAACGCCCTAGAAACGGCCATCTACGAAGGAACTTCACTCCAATCAACACCTTCAATAGTTAAAAGGTACACAGAATGAATCAAGGTACTCTCCACTTAAGAGAGTGTGTAAAAAAACATGTGGATGTGTGAAGTCATTACCTTTCCTTCGACATGCATTCCTGTGATATGTAACTTTGTCCACACTCCAAAACCAAGTCTTTTTCTTAGCTTCACTGCCAGTATTGCGCTCATATCATCTGCTGCGAGGAAGTTCATTCCAAGTTCCAGTACCTGAATAAACTCCAGCATAAGTTATACTTCCTCTATTTAGATATTAAGCACCAGATGTCACCATGTTGAGAGCTATACCAAGTGATCATCGCCAGTAGATTGCCCAAGCACCCTCCTTATACCAGTCAACAAAGGTGGGTTTCTTCCCAAATAGAGATGTTGTATCGAAGCTTCTTTCTGCATAAGTGATCATCATACCATACCATCAATTATACTAAGTGATGGTAATACAACAAATGGCCTAGTCATTTCCATAGAACCCAAAGAAGTATTCCAAATGTCTAACCATAGACAAAAAGAAACAGAAAATACTCAACAAATATGTCTGTGTGTTTTACCGCGGTCCAAGGTCTATATTTCTCCAAGAACCAAGGTATAATCGGACGCAGAATCTTCTGAGACGCAATCTGTTCCATGCAAATCGGCCATATCATCTCCACGGCATGATTCAGCCACCGGACTGATTCAGAGTCGGAGAGGACCTAACAAAGCCAAAGTCAGTATCTTTCAATGTAAAAATGAAAACCCCTAAAGAGATAGAACATGAACATGGAATAACTTTTTCTCCAAGGAAGTAAAACTACCCGTCTCTGGTTAGCTTGCTTCGTCTCTTGAAACTGAAACTTTCTCCTCAATCTCATCACATAACGTTCATGAACCTAAAATAAACCCCACCAAAACAAAGCAAAAATTAAAGTCTTTAACAAACCCAAAGGAAACATAAGTCAACCAGAGAGGGAGAGAGAGAGGAGCAGAAGAAACGATACCAAGTAGAGATATAGCAGAGAGAGGAGATATAAAAGGGAGTGTGATCGATTCAAGTAAGAAAGAATCCAAAGGAACATCAACACAATGACCACATGATGGAATACAGAACACTCCATTTGTTCCACGAAACACACAAGTGAAGATGGTTGCTTTGTCTTGTTAACCAAGGAGATCAAATTTCAGCCGAAGTTCTTCATGATGATGATGGAGTGTGTTTTGGTTCGAACAAAAAGGTCAACGAAAGAACGGTTGCAGTTTTATATATGTTTCTTTCTTCTGGTGGTTGATTAGTTAAGTGGGATCGAGAGACAATGACAACGAAAGCCTACGTTATTAGTTTAAGTGCGATCATATTTCCTCTCCTCTTTTCCGCTAAGCTCAAAACGTTATCGTTTCCTTTCGGGTTGTAAGACTTGTTTGGAAAGGAGAAAAACGTCATCTTCTGCGAAAGAGAAACGCGTCAACCCCCTGAAAGTGAGCAAGCGTGTAAGGCACGTGTTGAGGATATACAATAAGATTTACTCTGATGTTTCATGCCAAATTATGAATAAAAAGATCCTACTGTGCCATTAAAAAAAAAAAGGAGTTGATCTGAACCGACAAAGAGCCGGCCATAGTCATAAGTTCATAAAAAAATGAAATGTTGGTATAATTTCCAAAATATTAATAGTTAGTAACATATCATCTGATTCCTAAATGATTAAAAATATATATGTTTAGTCATTGTTTCAAGATTCATAAATCTATGGATGATTCACATTTGATATGTTTCCATATAACATTATCTGTGAATTTATATTATGATTTTATCTATATTTTTTGCTTACACCATTTAAATTTATGTATAGCAAGGTAGATATTTCATTAAGAAACAAATACACTTTTTTAAAATACACTTTTTACCAAATACAAAAAAAAAAAGCACTTTGTGTTTGAAGAAGTCGGGTGGGTCATAGAAAACATTTTACACCTCTAACCTTGCATCATATACTCCCTCCCCCCATTTCCTTACTAAGTGTCGTTATATAGAAAAATTTTCGTTTCAAAATAAGTGTTGTTTTCGACTTTTAATGACTTTCAATACAAAATTTATTAATTTTATTTAATAATTGATTTTTTATTGATTGAAATATAATTAAGTATATAACAATGTATTTAAACCCAACCCAGACACTGAACCGGACGACTTACTAGGTCGTTGGTGATGTGCCCCAGTCCACGGACCAGTCCGACCAGCATGAAGATCAGAACATTCCAGACGTCCCAGTTTAGGTTCGTCATTCCGATCAGACCAGACAGACCGATCGGACCGTGTACCGGCTCGACCCGCGAACGTCCGGATTAGAGCTTCGCCTAGATCCACGACCAGATGATCGAACTGACCGAACTGACCGAACTGAAGCTCGTCTTTCCCAGCCAACTCGACAAGCTAAGGCTGATGGTCAAGCCAGAATCAACCTAGGTCGAGCCAATTCCGATTCAGACCATGGCTTCTCTCTTTTGGCCCGTTTGGCTCGTACCGCATGTACCAGCGCCTGTGCTGATGATCTCTCTTCCTTGTTCGATCCGATCATGGACTTTTCCTTTGGATATTTCTCTAAGGCAAGGATCTTTAAGCTATCAGAAGACTTAGGCTATGTTGGAACGTAACTTGTCCGATCAGAACTTCCCGCGGCCTTAGCAGAACGTCCTGCGGCTCTTGCTGATCGTCCCGCCCATGTGCTGATCCTTTCCGCCTTGGACACAGCCAGCTCAGATGCATCTGGACAGGAGCCGAACGGTCACTTGGACTAATCTTCTCTATTTTCCGTGCCTTGACCAGATCTAGTCAAGTTTATATTTTCTATGTCTTGTTTTCCTACATTTCTATTTAATGTCTTTGACTACAAAACTCTATAAGTATGTAATCCCTTCTATTGAATAAGATAATCGATTTTGTCTAAAGCTTTTGAGTTAAACTATTTTTTCTTTGTTTAGAACTTGTCTTGTTTCTTGGTGAGTCATATCCAAGCAAACATCTCTCAAACTCGTTTGTCTTGTGAGTCATATCAAGCAACGGTTCAAGATTCTTCTTTTGGTGGACTTGTGAGTCGTATCAAGCACCAACTGAAGTCGGGAATATCGGAGGCCTTCCGCAACCTTCGTGTGACCCTTCAATCCATTCAGTTCTCCATCTGGAGTTCATATCCAAACCAGATCCAGTCGAGTGAGCCGATCTTAGGGTCCTTCAAGTGGTATCAAAGCCACTTGTCTGGTTTCTTCTGAATCATTCCATCTTCTCATCTTCCATTTCTTCATAAACACTTCTTCTTCTATCTATCTTGAATCTGGGCCCCTCATTAACATCCATTTTATAAAAAAAAAAGAGAGATCTACGAAATTTAAAAAAAAAAAAGTTTCAAGTTTGATTTGTGGATTGGTGATGGAAGAGAAAGTCTGCTGGCTGAGGAGAAATTCAGCTTTTGAGGTGGTTAAAATGGATTCCAAAACCAAAATCTCTTATCTTTCTATCTTGAGAAAATTCTCTTGTGTTTGCTTCGATTTGTCCATTGGGATTCTTAGATCTGTTCTTCTTAGAACCTTGAGTGAAAACTTGTGTGTGTGACCATCCAAATTCTGAGAGAAACACGTGTGTGGGTGAGGATCAAACACTTGAGAGAGTGAGGATTTTTTTTATCTAACGTTTTGTGTTTAAGAAATTTCAGGAACCATGAGTAGTGATGATGAATGAAACCATCCCGGAAACTCAGTTGCTGGACTGTCTAACCTTCAAATGCGTGCTTTGAATGATTCTATGTCTAACATGTTGAACACAGGTTTAGATCAAATCCATCAGAGGCTTGATGAGATTCAGGCCAGCCAAACTCATCCTAGAACCGGAACGAGAAGAGACCATCCGCAAAGGAACACCCGGTCCGACGATGAGATCCAATAGGAGGACGTCCAAGAGGATGAGGCCAGATCCGCATACCGTCCAAGAAGAGGTCCTAGAACCTGAGATCCAGGTGATGTCAATCCATTTGCTAGAACTGGTCGTACTGATGATAGTTTGAACGGATTGAAACTGAAAATTCCACCTTTTGATGGTAAAAATGATCCTGATGCTTTTCTTGAGTGGGAAAGGAAAATTGAGCATGTGTTTGATTGTCAAAACTTTTCTGAACTAAAGAAAGTAAGATTTGCTGCTACTAATTTCTCTGGCTATGCTATTAATTGGTATGATCAAGTTTTGAACCACAAGAGGAGAACAGGTGAACGGCCGATTGAGACATGGGACGAGCTTACCGAGCTGATGAGGAAACGTTTCGTACCTTCTCACTATCACCGCGACCTCCACCAGAAGCTAAGACGCTTGCTTCAAGGAACCAACTCTGTGGAAGACTATTACCAAGGGATAGAGATCTTGATGATCAAGACTGACACGGATGAGCCTTTGGAAGCCACCATGGCTCGATTTCTTTCAGGCCTCAACCGTGACATCCAAGACCGTATGGAGCTTCAAGAGTATGGTAGTGTGGAACAGATGCTACACAAAGCCATCTTGATCGAGCAACAACTCAAGAGGAATAGTTTCTCAAAACCGGCCATTACTTCCAAAAACCGGTCTTCTCTCCTAAACCGGTCTTTGCTCCTAAACCAAGCTACCAAGACAAAGGTAAGCCTTCTTCCACAACACATAATGCTTTTAAAACTGATGTTCCTGCTCGTGATGACAAAAGAAAGGCAGTGGAGACTTCTGGCCGAGCAAGAGACATTAGGTGCTTCAAGTGTCAAGGCCTAGGACACTTCGCCAAAAATTGTCCCAACCAACGGGTGATGATTCTCATGGAAAATGCAGAAGTTGAATCTGAGAATGAACAGGAGGATCTGGTTCCAATCTTTGATGATGAGGACGAGTCATTTGGATATCCACATCACGGGCCACTACTCGTTGCTAGGAAAAGCATGGTGGAGTCAATCTTTGATGAGACGGACAGCCGCTTGGTCGATGATTCTGATCCGACCTTTGATGTTGACTCCGATCCGATCTTTGATGAAAAGGTTTGCTTCGACTATCCAGCTCATGGTCCTCTACTTGTCACAAGAAGATCTTTGAGTGTTCAACCCAAAACCAATGAAAAAGAACAAAGGGATAATCTTTTTCATTCTCGTTGTTTAGTTTCTGAAAAGGTCTGTTCTTTGATTATTGATGGTGGGAGTTGTACTAATGTTGCTAGTGACAGTCTTGTCAGGAAACTAGGGCTTGCTACTCGGCCTCTCTCTCGTCCTTTCAGGTTGGAATGGCTAAACGAGGCTGGAGAACAGTATCTGAAAGAACAAGTTACCGTCCCCATTACCATTGGCCGATATGAGGACGAGGTCATTTGCAACGTTCTTCCTATGGACGCATGCCACATTCTCTTTGGCAAGCCATGATAATTTGATAAAAGGGCCGTGCATGATGGTTTCACAAACCGACACTCCTTTGACCATAAAGGAAAGAAGATCACACTGGTTCCTTTGACCCCTTTGGAGGTCCATCAAGATCAGGTCCAACTCAAGAGGAGCCGTGACAAAGAATCCAAGCCAGATGAACACGAATCATCCCAACGGAACTCCAATTTCTATATCAAGCCAAGTCAGGTCAAGAAATCTCTTTACTCTCAAAAGTCCTTTCTTTTACTTGTGTACAAAGAATCTCTTATTACCTTGCACCGGAGATTCCGAGTGAACTTTTAGATGTTTTGCAGGAGTATTCTGATGTATTTCCAGATGAGAATCCTAAAGGATTGCCACCAGTACGAGGCATTGAACATCAGATAGACCTTGTTCCAGGAGCGTCTCTGCCAAACCGACCAGCTTACCGTACCAATCCGGTGGAGACCAAGGAACTTCAGAAGCAGATTGGTGACCTTCTTGAGAAAGGCTACATCCGGGAGAGCCTCAATCCTTGTGCCATTCATGTCCTTCTTGTGCCCAAAAAGGATGGCTCGTGGCGCATGTGTTTGGACTGCCGTGCCATCAACAACATCACAGTAAAGTATATGCATCCCATTCCTAGGCTAGACGACATGCTTGATGAGTTGCATGGATCATGTGTCTTCTCTAAAATTGATTTGAAAAGTGGCTATCACCAGATTAGGATGAAAGAAGGTGATGAGTGGAAAACTGCATTTAAAACAAAGTTAGGATTGTATGAGTGGCTTGTTATGCCATTTGGTCTTACTAATGCACCTAGCACTTTTATGCATTTGATGAATCATGTCTTGAGGTCATTCATTGGTCATTTTGTTTTTTCTACTTTGATGACATTCTTATCTATAGCAAAAACATTGAAGATCATAAGATGCATCTAAAGTCTGTTTTTGAAGTTCTTAGAAAAGAAAAAACTCTTTGCCAATCTTGGCAAATGCTCTTTTGGAACAGATCACGTGGTGTTCTTGGGTTTTGTTGTAGGTGCTGAAGGACTTAGAGTGGACGAGGAGAAAATCAAAGCCATCCGAGACTGGCCAAGTCCATCGACCGTGGGCGAGGTAAGGAGCTTTCATGGTCTGGCCGGTTTTTATAGGCGATTTGTTCCAGCCTTCAGTTCCATTGCTGCTCCTCTGACTGAAAAGATCAAGAAGAATGTCGGATTCAAATGGGAACAAGCCCAAGAAGAAGCTTTTCATATGCTAAAATGGAAGTTGACTCATGCACCTTTACTTGTACTTCCTGACTTTACTAAAACCTTTGAGATTGAATGTGATGCTTCCGGAGTTGGAATTGGTGCTGTCTTGATGCAGGATAGGAAACCCATTGCTTACTTCAGTGAGAAGCTTGGAGGCGCCACACTCGATTACCCCACCTACGACCAGGAGCTATATGCTTTGGTGAGAACTCTCCAAACGTGGCAACACTATCTTTGGCCTAAGGAGTTTGTTATCCACACGGACCATCTGTCCTTGAAACATCTTAAGGGTCAACAGAATCTGAACAAGAGACACACACGTTGGGTGGAGTTCATTGAGACATTTCCTTATGTTATCAAGTACAAGCAAGGTAAGGAAAATGTAGTGGCTGATGCCTTGTCCCGAAGGTACACTCTTCTTTCAGCCCTTGAAACAAAACTGCTTGGCTTTTGAACTTATCAAAGACTTGTATGGGGCTGATCCAGATTTCAAAGAAATATTTCAAAAGTGTTCCAAAGTGGCTTACGGAAAGTACTTTCAAAATTCTGAATTTTTGTTCTTTGATAACCGTTTGTGTGTGCCCCAATGTTCTTTGAGGGAGTTGTTTCTTAGGGAATCTCATGGAGGAGGTCTTATGGGACATTTTGGAGTCAAGAAGACATACAAGACGGTTTATGATCACTTCTACTGGCCGAGCTTGATGAAGGACGTTGAAAGGATTTGTGGCCGATGTGTGGTCTGCAAGAAATCCAAAACTAAGGCGTCCAATCACGGTTTGTATTCGGCTCTACCCATTCCTTCTCATCCTTGGGTAGATATTTTTATGGATTTTGTTCTTGGTTTGCCTAGGAATAAATCTGGCTGAGACTCCATCTTTGTGATTGTTGATAGATTTTCAAAAATGGCTCATTTCATTCCATGTCATAAGACTAATGATGCTGTGCAAGTTGCTGATTTGTTCTTTAGGAAAATTGTTCGATTGCATGGAATGCCTAAAACCATTGTCTCTGATCGTGATGCTAAGTTCCTTTTCTGGAAAACTTTGTGGTCTAAATTAGGAACAAGATTAATGTTTTCTACGACTTGTCACCCACAAACTGATGGCCAAACTGAAGCAGCGAATAGAACTTTGTCCGCATTGATTAGATCATTGGTTAAGAAAAACCTTAAACTTTGGGAAGAATGTTTGTCTCATGTTGAGTTTGCTTATAATCATGATATGCATTCTGCTACTAAGTTTTCACCTTTTGAAGTCGTTTATGGCTTTAATCCTTTATCTCCACTTGATCTTTTGCCTTTGCCTTTGAGTGAAAGAGTTAGTACAGATGGCAAGAAGAAAACAGACACTATCAAGAAGTTACATGAGCAGGTTCGTGCCAACATTGAAGCCAAAACCGAAGGATACAAAAGATATGCTAACAAGAATAGAAAGGAGGTGATCTTTAGAGAGGGTGATCTTGTTTGGGTTCACTTAAGGAAAGAACGGTTTACGGAGGAAAGAAAGTCTAAACTCATGCCTCGGGTCGATGGTCCATTCCAGATCCTTAGAAAGATCAATGACAATGCTTATCAGCTTGACTTACAAGGTAAGTATGATATTTCTTCAAGCTTTAATGTGTCTAATCTTTCTCTTTTTCTTGTAGATGATCCAGATTTGTGGACAAATCCTTTTAAAGAAGGAGGGAATGATGTGCCCCAGTCCATGGACCAGTCCGACCAGCATGAAGATCAGACATTCCAGACGTCCCAGTTGAGGTTCATCCTTCTGATCAGACCAGACAGACCGATCGGGCCATGTAGCGGCTTGACCCGCAAACGTCCGGATTAGAGCTTCGCCCAGATCCACCACCAGATGATCGAACTGACCGAACTGACCAAACTGAAGCTCGTCTTTCCCGGCCAACTTGACAAGCTAAGGCTGATGGTCAAGCCAAAATCAACTTAGGTCGAGCCAATTCCGATTCAGACCATGGCTTCTCTCTTTTGGCCCGTTTGGCTCATACCGCATGTACCGGCGACTGTGCTGATGATCTCTCTTCCTTGTTCGATCCGATCATGGACTTTTCCTTTGGATATTTCTCTAAGGCAAGGATCTTTAAGCTATCAGAAGACTTGGGCTATGTTGGAACGCAACTTGTCCGATCAGAACGTCCCGCGGCCTTAGCAGAACGTCCCGCGGCCTTAGCAGAACGTCCCGCCCATGTGCTGATCCTTTCCGCCTTGGACACAGCCAGCTCGGATGCATATGGACAGGAGCCGAACGGTCACTTTGACTAGTCTTCCTATTTTTCGTGCCTTGAACAGATCTAGTCAAATTTATATTTTCTATGTCTTGTTTTTCTACATTTCTATTTAATGTCTTTGACTACAAAACTCTATAAGTATGTAATCCCTTCTATTGAATAAGATAATCGATTTTTTTCTAAAGCTTTTGAGTTGAACTCTTTGTTCTTTGTTTAGAACTTGTTTTGTTTCTTGGTGAGTCATATCCAAGCAAACATCTCTCAAACTCGTTGGTCTTGTGAGTCATATCAAGCAACGGTTCGAGATTCTTCTTTTGGTGGACTTGTGAGTCATATCAAGCACCAACTGAAGTCGGGAATATCGGAGGCCTTCCGCAACCTTCGTGTGACCCTTCAATCCATTCAGTTCTCCATCTGGAGTTCATATCCAAACCAGATCCAGTCGAGTGAGCCGATCTTAGGGTCCTTCAGCTTGGTCACTAGGTCGACCGGGTGAACTGCGGGTTGACAAATTAATTAATTTTATTATATAATAATATATTAGCTATGTAAATAAAAATATAGAAACTAAAGTTTAATATTTTCTAAATGTTTTTTTAAAACATAAAATAATAGTTTAGATATGTATATATTTTATGTTTAAATTTTTTTAGAAAATACTTAACTTTAGTTTTTATATTTTTATTTTCATTTGATATACAAAATATCAAAAATAGCTTAGACTATTTAAAATTTTTCTGTAACAGGGTAAGAGTTATGACATCTAAAAAAACAATACATAAAATTCATAAATATTTAAATGTCTAATGTAAATAAAAAATTAAACTTCAAAATCCAAAATAAACCAAAAGCAAAAGATCATTGTAATAAATTGTCAATAACAGAAATAAACTAACAACAAATCACATCAACTAATTTTGGTTCTCTCTAACATTGTTCACTTAATTTTCTTCTGGTGGCATAGTGAAATCTTCATCAAAATTCAAAAATCACAAATATAAAACTAAAAAAAAAAACCTAACTTGTTTTTTTTGTAAGCACCTAACTTCTTAATTATAAACTTAGAATATAAAACATAATCTCAAAGCATAATTAAAAACTAAAAAAAAGAAGTAAAAGTTATTTATTGGTTCAACCGGTATCGCGTTTCGGGTTTTACTGAATTTTCACGGGTTTTGCGAGTTTCTAAATATTGTGTTTTTCACAAAACCCAAACCGGATTTTTTCTGGGTCACCGAGTTTACCGGTTCAACTGCGGGTCTGGATCGGGTTTCAAAACACCAGTATATAGGTAATCGCGTTTTTATATAGAAAATATACATAATTAATTGTTTATTTAATTTGTGTACACAAAATTTAAACGACATTCAAAATAAAACAAATGGAGTATTAATTTCTAGACTATAGTTTGAAATGGATCTGAGAAAAAATGATGCTTAAACGTGATTAATGATGGTTTCTTTGCTTTATTTCCGTCGGTGTTATTTTTGTAAAGTAAAAAGGTGTATACAGCGAAGCAAGTCTTCCCCTCGGGTTACGTTAGTTCAAATTATAGAGAAATCAGACCAACCACGGAAACAGCCACGTGGCACGCGCATACCTCAAATACATAATAACCTTACAAAACTGAAATCTTGTTTTCACCATAATCAGAGGAAGATTGTTTTTGTTTATTGATCCGAAAAGAGAGATGACCAGCGGCGGCGTAGTAGAAGACGAGAAAAACAGATCAGTTGCGAATGATTATCAACACCAGCAGCAGCCTCCTCATCCTCCGCCGTTTCAAGGTGTCTCCAACTATCCACCTCCTCAGCAGCAGCCACCTCCCCCCGGTTATCCACAGCCAGCTCAGCCCTACGTCTCCGGTAACTTTCTTTTTCATGTTTTCAATGGACAACATGTTGAAATGATCAGATCAGCTGTTGGTTTCTTCTTCTTTTTGTGTTTGTTTATTTTCTTTTCTTTTCTTGATATATTCCATCGAATATCCTTTTGGTGATTAATTTGTTTGGATCTTTGATATTTTACTTCCACTAAAGCCGCCAAAATTCGCATTGGATTAGAATCTAACTCTTTATAGAATTTTGTGAGATCCTTTGTAGTATATAAGTATTGTATTCGAACCTGATCCAGTAACTAAAAGAGAATATTTACCTATTTACTACTCTCTTTTTTACCGTGTGTCTACTTTTGAGAAAAATCAAGATGCTAGATCGCTTGAGAATGAAGAGACAAATTGAGCCTCAAAAGTAAGAAAGATTTAAAGGTTTTTGATATAGAAAATGTTAAACGCAATGGAAGGTTCTGTTTTGGTTTAGCGTTTACGTTTTTTAACTGACAAATGATTTTTGCTTTGAATGTTTTAAGATTGTGGGTTCATATGGAATAGTAGTACACATTAAATCTTATTTTCTCAAAAAGGGTTGTGTCATTTTGTTCTAATGATCCTTATGGTTTCTCTAGGTTATGCTGTTAATGGAGTAACAGAGCACGATCGTCTTCCGTGTTGTGGAATAGGCATTGGTTGGTTATTGTAAGTCTAATTCATCTTTTTACCTTATCTTCTGATCATTTACATTCTTGTCAAGCTTTGAGCAAAACACAAACCCACATTTGTTTTTTTGGTTTTTGTTTCTTGAAGATTCATCCTTGGTTTCTTCTTCGGTGCCATCCCCTGGTACATCGGCTTTTTCCTTTTCCTATTCTCTAGAAACCCGCGTGAGAAACCAGGATACATAGCTTGTGCAATTGGAGTAAGTCCATAATATATATATCTCACATGGCAATACATATTTTCTTATTTTTCTGATGAAGACACTAAGTTAATTCTGACCAACAGGCTGTTATTGCTACGATTTTCATCGTTATTGGAGCTGTAAGAGGATCAGGGGCCTGGTCTTAAAGTGAAGACTTGACGCTCCTAATCCGGTAGAGACCGATTAGGGCGTTGAGGTACTGTTGTTGCAGAAGAAGATTGTACATGTGTGTTTAAGACCTCAATGTATATTGTTTAAAGATTACAGTCGACCATGGCATTTGTTTACTTACCAAAAAAATGTTCATCTCCAAACCGTAGTAATGTGTTTAAATTTTAAAATTATATATATACATATATGATTTGTGTGACATAGGCGTCGTCAAGCTTTTCAAAAATCGAGATGACTATTTTTCTAAACTTTTAGACTCTTTACATTTCTGATGAAGTGTTTTAGCTGCTGCTAGGCATTGAGTATGATTTACCACTTTCTTAAACACTGGTGATTTGAACCAGTATCTTTTTCCTTTTTTTTTTTTATAAAGAATTACTTATAACATCTGTTAGCTACGTTTATGGATGTTTTATTAACTTTTTCTGTACGTGTTTCATAATTTCAAAAGATTATGGAAAGAAAAACAACTAGAATGTATAGCTGAAAAATGAGTAGTTTAATGGTCTTCATCAAATATTACAACGAGAACTCTTCAGCTAATCGTAAATATTTATAGAAGGATCATAGTATAGTGGTCCAGATTTAAAAAATGTTTACATCATAGTTCAATTTTTAGACAATATAACATTTTTCAGATTATAGGATACAAGCTTAACATAAACTTCTAGAGTGTCACAAAAAGACCTATTCAACATGTTTATCGAAGATCTCGTATATAATGACTATCGATCAAAGTGTTACATTCTGTAAAATTGTTTATCAAAGATGGAGATTATACAATGGTAAAAAGAAACTGTTAATATTTTCTATATATTATTTGAATATCTTTTAAGAAAATGTAACCTCAATTGTGCATTAATTACAAAATAAATTCGTTAAGGTGTAAACTCTTTAATACACCAATTTTCTTATGTGGCATCATTAGAATGAGCTCGAAGAAATGTTAGTTTAACCCATATATTCCCTAGAAAAATTATTATAACCATATACGTCCATGTTATTTTATGTTCATGTTGTCTAACTAACATACTAACAATAAAGTTTAACACGGCCTTTTTGATAAATCAAATAAGTTTTTTCAGTTATCATTAATCAGAAACAAAACATTAATAAAAGTCTAAAAACTATTGACAAAAATTTATTATCCCCTATATATTATTTGTGAAACATTACAACTTCTTTTTGTTGCCACTTGTCATCACTAGGATGATTCTTAGAATTATTAGAGAAATAGGTTGGTCCATCTAATTATATAATAAGTTTTTTATTAAACTAACCATAAATTCATTATTAATGTCATTTATTATTTCCTTAAATAAAGATTACGGAATTGCCTATATATGTTATATTTTGAATTTTAAAAAACGACTATAAATTACTAAAACTGTTAAAAGTCTCACATTCAAATTTTGCGATCCATGGTTTAAAATTTTTGTTATGACAAAATACAAATGATTACAAAATCATATAAGTAAAAGTCTAATTTAATTAATCGTTAAGATTTAAAGTATATATGTATATATATCATTCTAAATTAAACTATAAACCATATTGAATAAATAAATATTTTAGTTTCAAAATTTACTTTGAATAATTTTTTTTTGATAAAAGTTTTGAACTAACATTGATAATTTTTTTTAAATTATCAATTACTAAAATTATTAATCCCACAATGAAAATTTTGTTATCAGTAATTTAAAGTTTTTGCTATTAAAGATACACATGATAAGAAAAACATATGAGTAGAAAATATCATTTAATAGACATTAATATTAAAAATATATTATGTATGTTAATATCATTTAAATTTAATTACATATCCTATCAAATTTTTTAAAAAAATTGTTTGGATTAATAAAATTTACTTTAGATATTTTTTTTTTAATATCTAAAGAAATATATTCTAGGATGCCTTGACTGTTTAGTATCATCAAGTAAATTGAGACATTTCAAAAGTGGTGAGACTTCTACAACCTTGGTTTAAATCTATTCGAGAGCGAAGCTTAAGAAACGTTTTGGTTTGTGTTACAAATGAACATGGAATGTCAACTTTTTCATAATAGAGCTGAGATGGCCATATATCGAATGTCAACTTTCATAAACTTAAATGACAAACTGTAGGGAAAATTTGATTATGAAAGTTCCTCTCAGTAATTTTAACATAACAATGAATTCATAACTCTACAATGAATTCATAACTTGATGATACTAAACAGTCAAGGCATCCTAGAATATATTTCTTTAGATATTAAAAAAAAAATATTTAGTTTCTTTTTTTTATCAAAAAATATATTTAGTTACTATGTAATATTCTAGAGTCATTATCACTATCACAAATGTATATGAAGCATTTTGTGTTCAAAAAACAGTTTGCAATGTCTATAACATATATTATTATGTGTATTCGTTTGTCATCATCCAATGTTAAAGTGAATGTCATGTATTCTGATACGAATGTTCAGCCAAGTTTCACTATACGCAAAAGTTTGTTTGTTTAACCTACCTAAGCAACAATTGCAGCCATACATGGTAAAAACTATATTACATATCTGTTTTTGGTATTTTTGAAGTAAACGGTATCTTCAAGAATTCATAACCATTTAAAAAGATCTTGCTGATCAAATTTGGATACGTGTGGCAAAGAAGCTTAATAAATCTTGCTTACCAAGCTTGAAGAGTAATTAATAAACTTATTAAACTTTATAAATTTACCATAAATTATGATAACTTAGAATATGTGACATGCCAATAATATGTTTTATTTGTTATCAAGCAAAACTAAATATGGGGACAAATAAATTGTAAACATTAATATGGCCCGAAATTTGGTTTTCAGATGTTATATGTTTATAAAAAATAAATGTAACTGTTATCAAAGTCAGAAAGAAAAGTGCCGAAAGCCTCGAAAATATAAAAGATGTGAGGTCTGCTGCACTATTTGCACAGTAAAATTCTTTTCTATATATACGAATTGTAACTCGTCCCTTACATCTCTCTTCTCCCTCTCTATAGTAATCTCTCTCTTTCGTTATTATCATATATCAGTGTTATTCCATCTCTGCGTGTATAAAATTTCGCCCTTATTTGAATTTTTCAATACTATAAAATTATAAGTTATTTTATAACACGTTATCAGTACGATCGTTCTCCAATTTGGTAAAAATTATTTGTATCATTTATACCCTGCTATAATGGGCGGTATACCGCCTCTACTATTATTTATATCATGTTATAATGGCCGGAATACTACATATATTATTTATTAGTAATTTAATTAATTTATTGGTCGGCCGAGCCGCCTTATATTCTATTTATTGTTAATTGGTCGGCCGAGCCGCTGTATAATTTATTTATTACTCTGCATTGACCGGCTGAGCCGTCGCATGATTTGTTGTCATAACATAAATATTCCATTGCCACAATTTTTACATTTATTAATTTTTATGAAATTTTATAGATTTGATT
>NC_027752.1:40017470-40020601 GCF_000695525.1 Brassica oleracea var. oleracea | reverse complement strand
TCGTTGGAGAATTTACTCCGGGTGAATTTAAAATGAATCTCGGTTTATTTTTCTTTACATTGTCTCTCCTTGTAATTGCTTGCATGATTAATGTAAACGGTTCCTTTTAATATGAATAATATTCTAATAATTTTTATTTATGTGCTTTAGAAATACAAATGGCAAAATCGAGAAACTTCAGTTTCCGGCCTTGAAAGTAACTGGGGCGAACTACACGGCATGAGTTACAAACATGGAGCTTCATCTAGATTCTAAGAAAATACTCGAAACAATAAAAGAAGGCAATATATCAACCTCTCATGAAAATGCTAGGGCCGTGATATTTCTGAGAAAGCATCTAGATGAAAATCTTACGCATGATTATGCGAGAACCAAAGATCCCTTAGATCTTTGGAAAGCTCTGAAAGAGAGGTTTGATAACCAAAAGAAAATTACTCTCTCCCATGCACTCTATATTTTCAAAGACGACAGGCACTGCATCTCTACCGAAGAAGAAGCAGGATTTTCGGTCTCCTCCTCCCCCGGCTCCTTAGCCGTTCTGAGCTGGAACTGTTGTGGGTTGGGGAACCCCATCACAGTCCGGCGGCTGAAGGAGATCCACAGACGGATTTCTCCAGACATTCTTTTCCTAATGGAAACGAAGAATAACTCTGAAATGGTCCTTGACACTCTGAAATGGCTACCGATTGAAAACCATCACGTCGTTCCCCCGCAGACACCAGGAGGTGGAGGTCTATTTCTCATCTGGAAGAAGGATATAGATCTCACAGTCAGGACAAGCACAAAGAACTTCATTGATACAATGATAGTGGATAAAGGAAAATCCTATCAAATAACGTTTGTGTATGGAGAACCAGACCATACAAAGAGGATATCAATCTGGAATGATATATCAGCTCTACAACCAACTACTGGATACCCGTGGCTCCAGTGGGACTAGGGTGGATTTTCAAAGTCCGCCTCCCCAAATTCCTTAGCTGTTCTGAGTTGGAACTGTCAGGGTCTAGGGGGTGACCTGACAGTCCCAAGAATCCGAGAGCTGAAACGTGTTCATGCACCGGATATTTTGTATTTCATGGAGACTAAAAATCATGATGATTTCGTTTTAAAAACTCTTCAATCTCCAGAATACCAGCATCACTTCCTAGTTCCACCAACGGGTCTCAGCGGAGGCCTTGCTCTCTTGTGGAAAAAGGATTTAGATCTCGAGGTATTGAGAGCCACGACAAATTACATAGACACAAGAATTATATTCAAGAGGAATAATTTCTTTGTCACCTTCATCTACGGCTCCCCTCAGCAAGAGAATCGAGCGACTTTTTGGGAAGAAATCTCGCTTTTGGGCCAAGGAAGAGACTCAGCTTGGGCTCTAACTGGTGATTTTAATGATATCTTGGACAACTCAGAGAAGAATGGAGGCCCGCCACGTGCTGAAGGCTCATTCATAGCGTTTCGAAGCTTTGTATCTATCAACGGTCCATGGGACGTAAAACATACGGGAAACCAACTGTCTTGGAGGGGAAAAAGGCATACTCATGATATAAAATCAAGACTAGATCGAACGCTAGCGAATGTAGCTTGGTTTGATATGTTCCCCTCAGGAAGCTGTAATTACCTCAGATATGAGGGTTCGGACCACAGGCCACTCATGACCTACTGTGGGACGCAAGAGGTTAAGCAAAAGAGACCGTTCAGATATGATAGAAGACTCAAAGACAATGCTGAAGCTAGGAAAATCATAGAGGAGGCGTGGAAGGCAGATCAGCAGGAGGCCTTAGAGGTGAAAATATCAAGATGCAGAAGGGAGATCATCAAGTGGGCAAGAGAGCAGAAGGAGATTAATGCGAGGGTGATTCTTCATAAGCAATCAGAGATGGAGAAGGAGTTAACAGCCACAATCCCGGATATTGTCAAAATTACAGCGCTCACTGAGGACCTTGTAGAAGCTTACAAAGCAGAAGAACTGTTCTGGAGGCAAAGGAGCAGAATCCTATGGCTGTAAGGAGGAGACAAGAACAGCGCGTACTTCCACGCAGTCACCAAAGGGAGAAAGGCGATCAATAGACTCTCAACGATAGAGAACGCTGAAGGAGTCCCGGTTTATGAAGAAGAAGAGATAGCCCGCGTTTTTGCAGAGTTTTATAAGAAACTCTTCACTTTAAACGACAACTCTTCGTTCCATACGGTGGAGGAGACAATCTCAAGATGCATCACCAATGAGATGAATGATAAACTTTGTCAACTGCCAGACATGGAAGAAGTAAAGATAGCAACGTTTGCGATACACAACGATAAAGCGCCTGGGCCAGACGGATTCTCTTCAAGTTTTTATCAAGCGTTTTGGAGCACAGTGGATCAAGACCTTTACCGAGATATTCGGACCTTCTTTGTCACGGGGGTTATGAGAAGAAGCATCAATGATACTCATGTCTGCTTAATTCCCAAGACGACAGCACCTAAGACAGCATCGGAGTATCGGCCAATAGCTCTTTGTAACGTCAGGTACAAGGTTATTGCAAAGATTCTCACCTCGCGACTGCAGCACTGGCTCCCGACATTAATATCTCAGCACCAGACAGCTTTTGTCCCGGGAAGGGCCATCTCAGATAATGTCCTTATTACCCACGAGACCCTACATTATCTGAAAGGGTCAGGGGCTTCAAAGAGATGTTCGATGGCGGTCAAGATAGACATGAGCAAAGCCTACGACAGGATAGAGTGGAGCTTCCTAGAAGCGGTGCAAAAGTTATTTTATAACACGTTATCAGTACGATCGTTCTCCAATTTGGTAAAAATTATTTGTATCATTTATACCCTGCTATAATGGTCGGTATACCGCCTCTACTATTATTTATATCATGTTATAATGGCCGGAATACTGCATATATTATTTATTAGTAATTTAATTAATTTATTGGTCGGCCGAGCCGCCTTATATTCTATTTATTGTTAATTGGTCGGCCGAGCCGCCGTATAATTTATTTATTACTCTGCATTGACCGGCTGAGCCGTCGCATGATTTGTTGTCATAACATAAATATTCCATTGCCACAATTTTTACATTTATTAATTTTTATGAAATTTTATAGATTTGATTAACTGTTTAATACGATATTTTCGGATTGATTTTT
>NC_027752.1:40004524-40017033 GCF_000695525.1 Brassica oleracea var. oleracea | reverse complement strand
GACAAACTACACGGCATGGGTTACAAACATGGAGCTTCATCTAGATTCCGAGGAAATACTCGGAACAATAAAAGATGGCAATATATCAACCTCTCATGAAAAGGCTAAGGCCGTGATATTTCTGAGAAGGCATCTAGATGAAAATCTTACGCATGATTATGCGAGAACCAAAGATCCCTTAGATCTTTGGAAAGCTCTGAAGGAGAGGTTTGATAACCAAAAGAAAATTACTCTCCCCCATGCACTCGATGAGTGGAAAAATCTACGATTTCAAGATTTTGAAAAAGTGGAAACGTACAATTCCGCTATATTGAGAATAGCGGCGCAATTAGATTATTGCGGTAAGCCTGTCTCGGAAGCAGAAATGCTCGAGAAAACTTACCAAACATTCCACAAAAATCATTATGTTCTACAAGAACAATATATATATTGTGGGTATACGAGGTTCTCTGAACTCGCTGTGGCGCTTATAATAGCGGAGAGAAATAATGAACTCCTCATTAAAAACCACAATGCCCGACCCACGGGAACCAAAGCATTTCCTGAGGTAAATGCAACGGATATAAAAAATCCGGAAAAAGGAAATTATTCCTATCGTGGGCGTGGTCGTGGCCGTGGTCACAATCGTGGTTTTGGTCGTGGTCGTGGTCATCGATTTAATTGCAATCGTGAAAGGAGTAACAACCCAAGAGGAAGGGGATCCAACACATGGAATCGATCTGATCGGGTAAAAGGGAAAGAAACCCAAGAAAACCCTACTCATAAAAATGAGAACGTCTGTTACAGATGTGGATCGAAGGGACACTGGTCTCAAGTATGTCGAACTCCTCGGCATCTATGCCAATTTTTCCATGAATCTATTAAAGGCAAGGCAAAGGAAGTAAATCTCAATGAACACCTTGTGGGTGCAACATCGCATACCTCGAATCCTCTATATGGGAGATTTCGACGAGGCCACTCATCAAAATAATTGAAATGTTTGTACTGAACAAGCTTAATAATGCCCAGTAATGCCATAAAATATTATTATGTATTTCACTTTCAGAATAATGTTGTTTTTCAGAATAACTAATGTATAATTATTGTGTACTTGTTATTGATGCATTATGAAAGTTTTTTTTCTTTATTGATATTAAATGTGTGTTACAGAAATGGATAAAAAAGCAAATGGAACAACAACTAAGCAAATTGGTAGAGAAGTTTGCATACCAGATAGTGGCACAACGCACACTATACTGAAAGATAAGAGATATTTCTCTACTTTAAAGTCAGTAAAAATGACTGTAAACACAATATCAGGTCCTACAGACCTGATCGAAGGAATTGGCAAGACAAACTTTATGTTGCCTAATGGAACAAAGTTTTTCATAGATAATGCCTTATATTCTCCAAATTCTAAGAGAAATTTGTTGAGTTTCAAAGATATATACCGTCAAGGGTATGACACTCAGTCTGCAACTGAGAATGGAAAGAAGTATTTGTATATAACTTCTGAAAAATCAGGCAAAGGCCTTGTACTGGAAAAATTTCCAGAACTTTCTTCTGGATTACATCACACTTATATTGATGTTATAGAATCATATCTTGTGATCAAAAGAAACCCAGAAGATGTTACATGATGGCATGATCGTCTTGGTCACCCAGACACTACAATGATGCGAAAAATCATTGAAAGTTCACATGATCATTCAATAAAACCCCAATATATATACCAAAATAATAAAATGACATGTGAGGCGTGTGCTCTTGGGAAATTAATCATAAGACCATCACCAACCAAAATTGACAAAGAATCACCAAAGTTTTTGGAAAGAATCCAAGGTGATATTTGTGGATCAATACATCCACCGTGTGGACCATTCTACTACTTTATGGTATTAATCGATGCATCGAGTAGATGGTCACATGTTTGTTTGTTATCATCTCGAAATATGGCATTTGCGAGATTTCTAACTCAGATAATCAAATTAAGAGCACAGTTCTCAGATTATCCAATTAAAAGAGTTAGATTAGATAACGCTGGTGAATTCACATCCCAAGCTTTTAATGATTATTGTATGGTATCAGAGATTGAAGTAGAGCATTCGGTTGCTCATGTTCATACGCAAAATGGTTTGGCAGAGTCATTAATTAAACGGCTGCAACTAATTGCAAGGCCATTAATCATGAGATCAAAACTCCCAACCTCTGTATGGGGACATGCTATTTTGCATGCAGAAGCACTAATTCGGATAAGACCAAGTGCATACCATAGATATTCCCCATTACAGTTAGCATTTGGAAAAGAACCAAATATCTCTCATCTAAAAATCTTCGGTTGTGCGGTTTATATTCCAATAGCACCACCACAACGTACAAAGATGGGACCGCAAAGACGGTTGGGAATATATATTGGCTATGATTCTCCATCAATAATAAGATACCTAGAACCACAAACTGGTGATGTGTTTACGGCACGATTTGCCGATTGTCATTTCAACGAGAAAGAATTCCCAACTCTAGGGGGAGACAATAAACAAGTAGGAAAAGAGATCAAATGGAGTGTACCATCGTTATTACACCTTGATCCTCCTACGAAACAGTCAGAACTAGAAGTTCGACGTATCATGCATTTACAAAATATAGCAAATCAGCTACCTGATGCATTTGCTGATACCAAAATGGTAACTAAATCACATATACCCGCTGCAAATACTCCTGTTCGTATTAAAATACCACAAAGCGGTGGAACGGCAGTTGATACACGTGAATCAGGAACACGTTTAAAGTGCAGTAGACCTATTGGTTCAAAGGATAAACTTCCTAGAAAACGTAAGGAATGTGAAAAGCATGATACTCCCAAAATAACAGAAAATATTTTGGACGAAGAAAATTGTGAATCTAATGACAATATAAAGCATCTTGAATCTGAATGAAATCATGAGATTTCTATCAATTACATCCATAATGGAAAGATATGGAAACGAAATGAGATGGATGATATTGATGACGTTTTCTCATACCTTTTAGCAAAGGAAATACATGAAGAAAACGAAGATCCAGAATCAAAGTCTGTATATGAATGTCAAAAGAGACATGACTGGATAAAATGGAATGATGCAATTCAAGTCGAACTAGATTTTCTTAACAAACGAAACGTATCCGGACCTATTGTGCTCACACCCAAAGATATAAAACTTGTTGGGTACAAATGGGTGTTTGTCCGGAAAAGAAATGAGAAAAACGAGATTACAAGATACAAAGCTCGTCTCGTAGCCCAAGGTTTCTCTCAAAGGCCAGTAATTGATTATGAGGAAACTTATTCTCCTGTTATGGACGCAATCACATTTAGATTCCTGATGAGCCTAGCGGCCAATGAAAATTTAGAAATGCGTCTCATGGATGTCGTTACGGCATATTTATGTGGATCATTAGATACTGATATCTATATGAGAATCCCAGATGGATTTAAAATGCCAGAAACATTAAGTTCCAAATCTTAAGAGTTATGTGCAATAAAATTGCAAATATCATTATATGGGTTAAAACAATCTGGACGAATGTGGTATAATCGTCTCAGCGAACACTTAACAAAAGAAGGATACACGAATGATCCTATATGCCCTTGTGTTTTCATAAAGAAAACAACATCCGGATTTGTGATAATCGCGATGTACGTTGATGATCTTAATATTATTGGAACTCAAAACGAAATCCAAAAGGCATCAAACTATCTGAAAGGAGAATTTGAGATGAAAGATCTCGGGCAGACAAAATATTGTCTAGGATTACAAATTGAGCATTCTCAAAAGGGTATATTTGTACACCAGTCTACATATACCAAACGAGTATTGAAACGCTTTAACATGGATAAAGCAACTCCTCTTAGCACCCCGATGGTCGTTAGATCACTTAATGTTGAAAATGATCTGTTTTGACCATCTGAGGAAAATGAAGAAATACTTGGTCATGAAACTCCATACTTAAGTGCAATTGGAGCTCTTATGTATCTTGCAAATTGCACTCGACCTGACATATCTTTTGCCATTAATCTTTTAGCGAGATTCAGTTCGTCTCCTACGCGAAGACATTGGAATGGAATTAAACATGTCTTTCGTTACCTTCAAGGAACAACTGATTTAGGCTTGTTTTATCCTAAAAGTTCAAAAGGTCAAATGATTGGTTTTGCAGATGCAGGTTATTTGTCAGATCCACACAAAGCTCGATCCCAGACAGGATATGTTTTTACAATTGGAGGCACCGCCATATCTTGGCGTTCTCAGAAGCAGACACTTGTTGCTACTTCTTCAAATCACGCTGAGATCATTGCACTCCATGAAGCAAGTAGAGAATGTGTATGGCTAAGATCAATAAGCCGACACATCTGTTCAAGCAGTGGGATTGACGAAAATACGGAGCCAACTATCTATATGAAGATAACGCGACATGTGTTGCTCAAACGAAGGAAGGATATATCAAAAGCGATAGAACCAAACATATACCTCCTAAGTTCTTCTCATACACTCAAGAGCTCGAGAAGAATAAAGAGATTGATAAGATATGTTCGATCATGCGACAATGCTGCCGACCTCTTCACAAAATCACTCTCTACCTCGGTATTCAGAAAACACATCCATAACATTGGAATGCGTCATCAGAAGGATCTATGACTGCTTATTCGAGGGGGAGCTTACGTGGTTGTACTTTTTTTACCTTACTATGGTTTTTTTCATTGGGTTTTACGAGAAAAGTTTTTAACGAGGCAACAAAGACGTTAAGCGAGAGTGGATAGTGACACCGGTCCCCAAGGGGGAGTGTTATGAAAGTTAGAAAGAGAAGTGCCGAAAGTGTTGAAAATATAAAAGATGTGGGGCCCGCTGTACTATTTGCACAGTGAATTTTTTTTCTATATATACGAACGTTTTCATTCGTTGTAACTCGTCCCTTACATCTTTCTTCTCCCTCTTTATAGTAATCTCTCTCTTTCGTTATTTATCATATATCAGTGTTATTCTATCTCTACAGATATAAAATTTCGTCCTTATTTAAATTTTTCAATATTATAAAATTATAAGTTATTTTATAACAGTAACTACGTTTTTATTAAATTTTTTATAAAATCATTTCACCCCGTGCCTGGTCCGGGTCCGAACGTAGTAGTTATTGTATCGCAAAACTGAAATGCAGCTCGTCTACTACAAAATCCGCCTCTCCCAAAGTATATTCCTCTCGTTGAACTTACAAATACCACACGAGCATGGCTACCCCTGACTCCACTTTCACTTCCACCAATACAGATTGTCTAATGTAATCTTGAGTGCATCTTATTGTAATCTTGGTCACCAGAATGTTGCTGAGGATGCATCTTATGGTATGTCTTCTTTTCCTTGACGCACAAGAAAATAACAAATCCGATAAGAAGCAAAACCAACACAGTACTACCAATAACAGAACCCAGAATTTTTGCAACATTGTTATTCTGAGAAGACGAACCAAGGTAACCAGAAACCGGTGGAGGGACATGGTATCTTATGCCGGGATCCCCATGCACGATTACTACATTTGGCCCAAAATGAAAATATCGATCGTACAACTGATGATTATACGAAACATCTAGAGTTTCCAAGTTTCTCAATTCAGTGAGCTCTTCTGGAATATAAGTATATAACCGGTAAGATTGTTTTTTTTTTTTTTTTGGAAGGTATCCGGTAAGAGTTTTGTGAGTGAGATTGATAACTTTAAGAGTTCTGAGACGTGCAAAGCATGGAGAGATAGTGCGTTGAGTCCCATGCCTTTGAAGTCAATAACTGTGATATTAGCACCAGAACAAGTTACCCCAACCCATTTGTTGGTACTATTACACGGATAATTTCCTTTCCAGCTCTCGGCAAATACCACAGGGAAACCAAACCCTTCAACGATTGAAAGCAGATCGTTAACATGGGGATCACCAGGAGCACCAGGAACGTCTAAGCAGAAACTATTGAGCCGTGTCATGTCAAGGTTAATGCTTTTAGACTTGAAGCTTGGAGTTGGTCCTTGAAGAAGATTATTGCCGAAAGCCAAATCAGAAAGAGAAGTCAACTCGGTTAAAGACTCCGGTACAATACCGGTAAGCTGATTTCCGCTGACGTTGAGCAGTTTCAGCGAGGTCAGACCAGAAAAGACCGGTATGGTACCTGAGAACCGGTTTTCTTGTAGCCATGCCTTGGTACCTGAGAACCGGTTTTCTTGTAGCCATGCCTTCGGTTAAGCTGTAAGGGATCTTCCAGGGACGCAACGGATTGTTTGTCGAGATTTAGAAACTGGAGGGAACTCAAACCGGTGAAGAAGTCTGCGTCGATGGAAGTGAAGCCATTGTCGTTAACGAGAACCCTCTCTAAGAATTTCAACCCAGCAAGACTCGGGATCTTCCCGGTTAAGTTGTTACCCATGACGTCAAAATCAGTCAAAGCCGAGAGGTTTCTTATATCACAAGTTAGGGTTCCTGAGATTCCTCGGTTCACAATTTGGATCCGGCTGACTCGATAGCTTCCTGTGTCGCATCCTAAACCTGTCCAAACACAAGGGTTCGGGTCGGACCAGTTGAGGTGTTCCGACTTCAGAGAGTCTCTCAGAGCAAACATGGTGGCCGTATCAGGACTCGGTTGTCCGTACACCAAGGCAACCAAACAGAGCAAAGTAAGCAGCATCCTCACAGTCTTCATCATCTTCTTCAGCAGTAATATCTCACAGAGGAGGCGTTGATTCAAACTTCATCAATGTATGTAAGCCTTTTAAGGGGACCCAACAAAAGGGAGAGAAAAGGAAAGAGCTCTTCGTCGGAAATTTTCTTCTTATATTAACCTTCTTTGTTCCTTTTTTTCTTTTCTTTTTTCCATTTTTCCAAATAATTTGTTTCTATTTTTCTGACAAATGAAATAATGGAAAAAACCTTGTAAAAAAACAAAAATAAAGATACAATGGAAAAGTTACACCAAAAATAAAAAGGGAAAGATATATGACTCAAAAATGGAAAGGTTCAATGAAGTTTTTTTTTAATTATTTGCCAATAGTAAAATGTTTAAAAAGATGTAAACTTGCCAAAAGGAAAATAAAAGTATGTGAAATGATAAAACTTATTCCATTCATGCTCAATACCTTAACTTTTCTGAAATAGTATTTTCAGAGGATCAGTTCACAAAATAACCTAGTGGATTTCCTTAGAACAAAGATGCTTTTGCATTGTTTGGTGAGAGTTTGTGTGTGACATTCAAGTTTCCCATCACACATACACAAGTAAAAAAAATACAAATGGTTTCGATCATTAATGTCTCTATACAAACAAATATAATAATCAGAAGGAACTAAATAAACACACGTAAATCAATAATTGTTTGAAGAAAATCACTTTTATAGGCCCCCGGATATCTTTGATATGGCCATGTGAAAGTAAGGCACAACATGACATTAATTCATTAACGGTTCATCATGTGTAGTTTTTGTTTTTGTTTTTGAATAGCATGTGTTTTTTTTTTTGGAATATATTTTGGAAGTTGTAGAAAAATTTATGTATAACAATGTCGTAAGGACTGTAAAAGAAATCAGTTGTCGGATAAAATCATAAAATAAAAATAATAGTTACTAGGATGAGATCCACGCTTTACGTGGGATGAGACATGAATAAAAATCATACATTCAAAGTAAGATTGTTCAATCTGGATTTTGGTATGGTCTCTGCTTAGTTTTTCGATATTTTGGATTATAAAAATTAGATACCACATTAAAATCATATATGTTTTGGTTTGGTTCAGTTTATATACTGTCGGATTTTGGTTTATTCAATTTTAGTCTAGTCGCGGTTCGGTTTTTCGATATTTTGATTTATACTAATTAGATACCATGTTAAAATCATATTTCTTTTGGTTTGATTTATATACTATCGATTTTTGGTTTATTCAATTTTATACCAAAAAACTTAAAATATATTATCTTTTATTATATTTTGTCAATTTAATTTTGTATGGTTAAAAATCAAATTTATTAAATACTACTCTAATTTTTAAATAGAATGATTTTCTATTATATTTAACTATTAAAAATAATTGTTAAATAAATTATAGTTATTATAGATTCATAAGAAGAAAAGAAAAATGATTAATAGTATAATAAATTTAAGAAAAATATATGTCGATTATTCAAATTAATTTCTTAAATATCAAGATCATATAAATAAAATAAACTATATGTATATAATTATATTATGTAATTTACATAAAACTATACTACAATATTTTAATTACTCAGTTTATTCGGTTTATATTGTTTGAACGGTCTATATACACAATCATATCTATATACCATGGTCTCTAGAAATAACATCTATCTGGTTTATACGGTGTTACGAAATCAAACTAATTTGTCTATTTCGATTTGGTTCGGTTTTAGTTTGTCATGTATTTACCGAATTGAACACCCTTGATTCAAATTATTAAATCGTAGATAGTTTGCAAACGTATTTCTTGTATTACAATGAAATCTTCGCTATCAAAACAGATAGCTGGTCTTGTTTTTGCATCTTAAATATAATTCGAAATATCGCAGATAGTTTCTTTTACCAATCCAGCGAATAGATGTGTACCACTAAGGACAAATTAATTACCACCCAAATATAATACGACACATTTGGGTGGATTGGTAACGAAAAATGATTACATTTTTACCATTAACTACTAAGATTTGCATTTATTAAAATTTACTTTAATTCCCAAATAAATGTAATTAATTTTTCCTTGGTGATAAAGTTTTTCCATCTTAAATATGGATTTTCTTGAATTACATATTATCGAAGTGTATCAAGTCGTATATTTGATATTTAATCATTAGAGCATTAAGTTAATAGTCATTTATTGTTTCTTTTAATAAGGCAATCTTCCAATTTAGTCCAATGTATTTATATATTTCACGTAACTCACGAAGATGGCGTAATGCGCTTAGCCTAAGTACAATTTGAATATATCCCTAGTGAAATCAATACCTATATTTTGGACCAACATTGTTTTTAATTGAATATGAAGCTGCCACGTCAGATTAATTGATATGCTTTTAACTGACAATACACCTAGACATTTTTTTAACTAGTACAAACTACATGTTATAATTTTTCAAATGTTTCTCTATTAATATAGACTATAGCTTGATTGTTTATTTTTATTTTTATAAGTAATTTTTTTTTTGTATTAGTTGTAATATATACTTTAAAATTTACCCGTTCAAATAATTGTTTAATATGACATTTTGAAGCACAATAATTTTATTGTTTATATTGAATAATTTTATTTTATCATGTAAACCATCAATTGTATTATCAATATTTTTTAGAATATGACCTGTATATCCGAAAAAATGTATTTTTATTTTTTTTATGGATCAAAATTTTATGATAATATATAATAATATTTTTAATATATACTATTTATGGATTAAAATTTTATGATAATGTATAGTAAATTGTTGTATATACTATATATTATGTATTTTTCGAATTAGTAAAATAGTTACCGTATATAATGTATGTATTCAATTATAAAATTTATATATGAAGTTAATTATTTCCAAACACACATATATAAAATAATAATAAAAGACAAAGAATACAAAAACCTAGGTTTATTAATTATTGTTGCCATAAATAAATTTTAGTTAAAATTTAATTTTGGAAATACATTAATTAAAGAAGACAAGACAAAGAATCATAAAAGGTAAGTTAATTAATAAATTCAGTCGCATGTCATTGTAAATAAGTTAGAAAACTTAGGGTATTTTTAATGGATACTTCTCTTTTAAAGTTTTAATAATAGGGAAAATTTCATATTAATACACAACTTTAATTACTATTTTCAACTTAATACACAACTTTTGAGAATGAACGGAACAAAACACAAACTATTTTTTTTTTTTGCTCTTTTAATACTTCTACTACATCCCGTGTATCCATATTACATTGGCTCGTTAACGCCATTATCAAGACGGTTAACACCGTAGCATACTCGTTAATTTCTGCTGTTTAGCACTAACCCATGGTTAATAAACTAACTAACCTTAAGCTTATTATTCTCAAATGAAACCCTAATTTATCTTCATCAATTAATGGAGAGAGGAAAGAGATTCAGAGAGAAGGAAAGAGATACATAGAGAGATGATCAAAGCCAAAACTCGGGATGTAGGTCTAAAGAAAACTGAACTTGTGACCATGAAAGAATTAAAAAACGTTAACCAACGCGGTTGGCCTAGTGGTAGTTGAGGTTCAGAACCAATACGCTCTCTAATTTATCTTCATCGATTAATAGAGAGAGGAAAGAGATTCAGAGAGAGAGGGAAAGAGATACAGAGAGAGATGATCAAAGCCAAAACTCGGGATGTAGGTCTAAAGAAAACTGAACTTGTGACCATGAAAGAATTAAAAAACGTTGTTGCCGTAATGTAAAAACTACATGTTGTTTTTCATATTCAATAAAAATCAGTTTTTGTAATACTGTTTTCTTTCATAAAAACAGAGCTTTGTGTGTCTTGTTCAAGAAGAAACAATATCTCTTAACAGCATTTGTGACAATGGAGTTGTTTCTATGATTGTCCATGGCTTAGAGTAATTAGTTGTTGTTCTTATGTGCTTGTCTTGTTAGTCATGTCTGATTGTGGTATTGTTTGTGTGGTTAGTCGTATTGTTTCTCTCAAGATTTTGTATTGTTTTGTGTTTATATAAGCAGACAAAAGCTGTAAAAAGCTTAATAACTTGATAAATAACCAAAAACAACTTCATCCTCCCATTGATGACCACTTGCAGCTTTTTCCTGTTTTTCTCTAATTTCATTCTCATTCATTTATTTTTCATCACTGACCTCCTCTCTATTTCATCCCCACTCTTCTCATCCTCACTCTTCTCTTCATCCGCATTCTGACCATAGACAATGTACAAATCAACTTGACCAACAGCTTCAGTTTCTTTACACAACTTCCTAATCTCGGTATCTTTGTCTGTGTATATCGATCCAGCCGAAGAGATATTTTCTTTCACTACCTTATACCAAACCTGCTCTACCTTACTTTTGATTCCTCTGTCTGATATGAACTCCTCGAAAACTGACCACGTCAAGAGATCCGGGTCAACAAAAAAATCTCTAACACAAACTCCACCACTGTAAGAGAACTTTTTTTTCCGTATGACATAGAACCGCCATAGCGAATGTTCATCTTCAAAGCTCCATCAATGACACTGTAAAAACAAAACAGCAACTATGAGTGGTTCTCAGAAAGAATAACAATTGTAAAAAGAAAAGGTGATCACGTTTGCTTCTAACTCTTACCTCATCTTTGTATTCGTAAGTCACTTTCTCGCTGAGTCTACACGATAATGACGAACATTCCGACAGGCAATCGATGATTTGTTTGGTGAAAATCAATGAGAATTTTTGAGGAAGTTAGGGTTTTCGATTTGAGAGAATAAAAGGGTAAACAAATCGACATCATTTAAGCTTAAGGTTAGTTTATTAACCATGGTTAGTGCTAAACGGCAGAAATTAACGAGTTTTGATGATTGCGTTAAGGAACCAAAGTAACATGGATACATGGGCTTTAGTAGAATTATTAAAAGAGAAAAAAAATTTAGTTTGTGTTTTTTAATGGGAACTTTTAAAAGTTGTCTATTAAGTTGGAAATAAGAATTAAAGTTGTGTATTAATCTGGAATTTTCCCTTAATAATATAGACTGTTATGAACCAGATTGTGGATGGTTCATAACCAAGAGATTATGATTTGTAATATTTCCATTTATCTATGACGGTGTAATCTCCTATATAAGGAACCTCTATGTTATGAATAAAAATAGACTTTTCCATTACTTTTTTAACACGTTATCAGCACGAAACTCTAAATCCCTAAGCTAATACCCAAATCGAAAAATACTAAAACCCTAACCCTAGCCGGCGATCCGACGAAACCTAAACCCCGATCGCGTCTCTTGTTCCCGCATCTGTTCCAGCTCGCGTCCCCAATCAGCTTCAGCCCAAGACGTTCCTGATCATAGCTCAGACGTTCGCGACCCGAGAGCAGCTCCAGCACGCGACCTCTTCATCGTTCGCGACAGCATCAGACAGCTCGCGTCCCGTTCTTGTCCAGCTCGCGGCTCAACTCCTTTGGTGGTCCGATTCAACAATCATCTAAGGTTAAAAGGTAATTCAAAACCTAAGAACCCATAATCGTACATGGATTGATTGATAAAGAATGAAACCCTAACACCCTAATCTTGAATCAAAACCATAGGGTAATAGATCAAAAATCCTAATTGAGTAAATCAAAGCTCTAAAAGTTCGGTACCCCAGACCCTAAATCATGTTCCTACATGATTAAAACACCAACTCGGTTTTTACAAGTTAAAATCCGATAAACTCTAACCATATATCTATAAACCCTAAATAATATAAGTATTAGAATTAATTATACTATAATTATCAAATCACATATTAAAACCCTAATCGAATATTTTGAAATCAAAA
>NC_027752.1:40003907-40004393 GCF_000695525.1 Brassica oleracea var. oleracea | reverse complement strand
GACCAGCCTGTTAAAACATTGATTGAATCCGATAGGTTGCTAGATTGCTTTGCTTATACAATTCGATAGGTTGATAGATTGATTGAAGTTTACTTGTTTAAAATACGAATGATCTGATTGCATGATTCTTGAGGTTTAAATCCGTGTGAGTTAGGATTGATAGTTTTTATAACCTGATTGAATGATTTGAGGTTTAATATTGCATGTTAGAATCTGTTATAATATAAACCCTAATTCGAATTGGTAAACCCTAAAATAGAATCCGTGTATTGCATAATCCGAATTGAATGTTTTGACGTTTCATATTATACTAGGTTGATAGTTTCATGATATAATCAACTGTTCTGAAGTTTAAGATTATTTTCTAGAAGCTGATTGATTGATAAAACTCTAATTTTGAATTGAAACCATAAACCCTAATTTGCGTATTCCTAAAATCAGATTGCTTGATTCCATCTTGCTAATATCAGCCTTGAAACTGACTAA
>NC_027752.1:40003564-40003830 GCF_000695525.1 Brassica oleracea var. oleracea | reverse complement strand
ACCCTATTTTTGGATCGAAACCCTAAATTGTGTAATGCTTGAATCCGTTTGATTATTTTTGATTATTGATCCAATCGCTAGTCTTAATAAAACCTAATTGAATCTGATTGTTAGTCTAGCTAAATCTCATACCTTAAACTGATTGATTAATTGTTAAATCTTGATTGAATATTTTAATATTACCCTTGCACATATAGAATCCGATTGCTAAGATTGAGTGCATCATATCTACTTGGCCGTGTGGCCAGTTTGCATCATATATCATC
>NC_027752.1:40002585-40003492 GCF_000695525.1 Brassica oleracea var. oleracea | reverse complement strand
GACCCGTGTTGTCTGACGGATGGAGGTAATACGGAGACACCAATAGGTTTGCATTATAACCATATGGCCACATGAAAACATATAGAAATTGTTTGTTTGGTCGATACCCTTGCTTGATAAATCTGTGTGGCCTTATTGCATTATATCACATTTGGCCGTGTGGCTTGTTTGCTTATTAGAAATGTATTGACTTGATAGCATGTCTTATTTATGGCCGTATTTTAAATATTTTATGAGATCTAAAATAGATTGATATATGATTTGAGATGTCGAAAATCAACTTGGATTTTGCTGCCCTAAATCTCTCAGGAGATAATTATTTGAAATGGGCACTGGATACTGAGTTTATCCTAAAGTCAAAAAGACTTGGTGAATGAATCACAAAAGGCGATAATGCCAAATGAGAAAGATTGATACATGGCAATATTAATTATTAGCCATCATCTTATTAAGAGTCTCAAAGATCAGTATCTAACTATAGAGAATCCTCTAGACCTTTGGACAGAGTTAAAAATCGAGATATGATCACCAAAGAACGGTGTTATTACCAAAGGCCCTATTTGATTGGAGGAATCCCATAATCCAGGACTATAAGTCCGTGGATGAGTCTATTGCTAGCTGGGCAAAATAATGGATTACTGATGAGAAACAATGAATTGAGATCTCCTGCATTAACCCCATTACCTGATACCAATAAGGCCGCAGAAGAAAAAAAAGTAACCACGTCCAGAATGATAGACCACACGGTCATAGCCGTGGAGGGTGGAAAAGACGTGGCCATGACCACTATAACACATTTGGCCGTGGGAATCATTATGGTAGAGGCCGTGTGTATCAACCCAATTTGAGCCATGGTCAAGGCAGTGGCCGTGGTATATC
Source organism: Brassica oleracea var. oleracea (assembly GCF_000695525.1). Classification (NCBI taxonomy): domain Eukaryota; kingdom Viridiplantae; phylum Streptophyta; class Magnoliopsida; order Brassicales; family Brassicaceae; genus Brassica; species Brassica oleracea. The sequence continues at coordinate 40,002,613 of NC_027752.1, read as the reverse complement.
CTTTAAACCACAAAGCTCGACCAAATCA
>NC_027752.1:40001381-40002507 GCF_000695525.1 Brassica oleracea var. oleracea | reverse complement strand
TAGACTATGCATAGATCAGTATGATAGAGGCTAAAAGCCTGCGAAAATATACACTTTATGGCACGACCGGATTGGCCATCCTGGTCCAAACATGATGCGAAAATTGATATTCAAAAGGCACACATTAAAAGATAAGAAGAGTTATCCCAATGAATCTCACGTGTATAGCATGTACACAAGGGAACTCATTAGGCCATCACCAGTAAAACGGCTACGGCCCCTTTTTCATAAATAAAGACTATATGTCTAGATAATACTGGTGAATACATGTCCCAAGTGTTTAAATGATTATAGTATGTCCATGGGGGTAAGTATGAACAATTCTGTGATACATGTCCATACCAAGAACGACTTGGCCAAAATATTTTAAAACGCAAATAGCTGATTGATATACCATAACTTATGAGGTCAAAACTCCCATTCACAGCTTGGGCCACACGAAATTTACATGCACCTAAGTTAATACGCATCAGGCCATTTAGTGAGCGTAGATATCCCCTATCACAATTATTAACGGGTCAAGAGCCAAACATACCTCATCATAAGACATTTGGATGTGTTGTCTATGTACTAATTGCTCCACCACATATAACTAAGATAGAACCTCAAAAGGAGGATATGGATATATGTTGGATATGATTCTCCCACAATAATAAAATACTTTGAGGCAACTATGGGTGATTATATTTGAGGCCAGGAAACATACCTCATCAAAGACCAGACGGAGAAAAAAATAATAATAAAGTTGGTAAAAGAATGGTAAAAGAAATAGAATGGAATCAACCATCAATGTCTTGGCAAGATCCTCAGACTAAAGAATTTGAAATAGACATCCAAATATTATACATTTACAAAGCTATTTAATCAAATGCCAGACACATTTGCTGACCCGAAAAAGAATGACTAAGTCATATATAAACCAGCTTGTAAAGCACCAACGAATTTAATGTCCAAGAAGAGACACAGTCAAGTTGCTACAGAGTCTAGACAATGTATGAAACGTGGTAGACCAATAGGTTCTAAAAGATAAGAATCGTCGGAAACAAAAGAAAGGTGCAGAGAATGATAATCAAAATCCAAATCCGAGGTTACTAAGGAAACCATCCCAAACATGGAGATAAGGCCG
>NC_027752.1:39998526-40001149 GCF_000695525.1 Brassica oleracea var. oleracea | reverse complement strand
ATGTTAAAACCAGTGGATATAAATGGATCTTGTGAGGAATAGAAATCATGAGATACAAAGCTGATGTTTCATAAGGATTCTCACAAAGACCAGCAATAGATTATGAGGAGACATACTCCCATGTGGTGGATGCAACTACTTTTAGATTTCTCATAAGTCTGGCTATATAAGAGAGAAAATTAGACTTGCAGCAAGTTGATGTAGTGACTGCATATTTATATGGTCCACTGGATAATGAAAGTACTAGAAGATGTTGAGCTGAAAGTACAGCAAGTTCTCGAGAACAATATTGATAATCATCAAAGTATATGATCTGAATATCCTAGGAACCTCTGAATATCCTAGGAACCTCTGAATACAATTTTCCAAATAGTTGAATATCTCAAGAAAGAGTTTGAGATGAAAGATCTTGGAAAACAAAGTTTTGTTTGGGATTACATCTTGAGTACATTAACAATGAAATCTTTGTGTATCAAATAGTATATACAGAAAAGGGTACTCAAGAGATTTAATATGGACCAGTCTCACTCATTATCTAGTAATCTTGCCGCACAAGAAAATAGCAAATCCTATAAGAAGAAGAAGTGACACATTACCACCAATAACAGAACCCACAATCTTTCCAGCAGACGGACCAATGGAACCAGGGATAGGTCGAGGGACAGGATTCCCAGTCGTGTCAACAACATTGGGTCTAAAATCCGGCACTTGACCGTCCAACTGACTATACGAAACATCTAGAGTTTTCAACTTGCTCAGCCTAGTGAGTTCTTGTGGAATAAAACCGGTAAGATTGTTGTGAGAGAGATTGATAACCATAAGATCTTTAAGAAGTACAAAGCTTGGAGTGATAACGCCGGTGAGTCCCATGCCTTTGAAGTTAATAACTGTTATATCAGCTCCGACACAAGTTATCCCCATCCACATACCATTACACGGATCATTTGCTTTCCAGCTCTCGGCAAATACCACAGGGAAACCAGATCCTTCAACAGTAAGAAGCAGAACGTTAACACGCATATCACAAGGAGCACCTGGAACATCTAAGCAGAAATTATTGACACCTCTCCTGTCAAACCTATCGTGTTCAGGGAACAAGCCTGGCGTTGGTCCGTGAAGAAGATTATTGCCCAAACCCACGTAAGAAAGAGACGACAACTTGAATATAGATTCAGGTATAATACCCGTAAGCTTATTTCCACTGACATTGAACACTTTCAGCGAGGTCAGACCATGAACGTCCGGTATGGTACCTGAGAACCGGTTTTCCTGGAGAGACACCTCCGTTAAAACAGGCATACTTGTCAGAACCGAGATTGACCCATTGAGGTTTTGTCCGTTGAGCATCAGAATTTGAATATATGATCCCGAAGCTCGTTAGGGCCGGCTTAATGGTGTCATGGTCCCGGGCAAAAATAAATTTAATTTCCAAACTATTATTTTTTTAAAAAAAATCTAATAGATGTATGTATTTTTTTCAAAATACCAGAAGTATTTTTAAAAACAAATCTATGGAAATAAAAAATACTTTCATATAAAAAAATTGGGCCATTTTTCTTATTTTTAATATTAAAATACACGTATTTTTTAAAAAAAATCGGGCCCTTATCTATTAAGAAATAGGGAGACAACGGACTGGACCCGGGGCGGTCGCACCTCTCGCCCCCCTATCGAAGCCGGCCCTGTAGTCGTAGGAAGTTCACCTACGAGCGAGTTACTAGACAATGTCAGAGTCGTCATATTAGGGAACGTTACATTCCAGTGAAGGTCAGGGATTTCCCTGGAAAGATTGCAGTTGGCGGCGGAGAAAACTACAAGAGAAGTCGCATCCGTTAAGCTGTAAGGGATATTCCAGGGACGCAACGGATTGTTATCGAGATTCACAAACTGGAGGGAACTCAAACCGGTGAAGAAGTCTGCATCGATGGAAGTGAAGCCATTGTCGTTAACGAGAACCCTCTCTAAAGATTTCAACACAGCAAGACTCGGGATCTTACCGGTTAAGTTGTTACCCATGACGTCAAAAACAGTCAAAGATGAGAGGTTTCTTAGATCACAAGTTACGGTTTCTGAGATTCCTCTGTTCCCGATTTCGATCCCAGTGACCCGATGGCTTCTTGTGTCACATCTTAAACCTGTCCATACACAAGGTGTTGATATGCCTTGAATCTGGATGTTACATCTAGGCGATGGATGTTACATCATGTACATCATACCCGACTCGGTTGCATCAACATCGTTGCATCAAGTTATTATGGATGTTACATCTGATCGTGGGCTTAAGCCCATGAGTCCGTTTAGTCTAGGGTTTTAGATGCGAGATGTTACTATATATATCTTGTATTCGAAGTAACCCTGAACTTGCATTCTGTAAACTCAATATCGCCTCCAATAATAAGATCTCTCTTTGCCCGTGGACGTAGCCAAGTTGGGGAACCACGTTAAATCTCTGTGTCATTGTTACATCATTTTTATTCATATGTTTCCGCATCTGTTTCTTCTCACAATTGTTACAACAAACTGGTATCAGAGCTCGGGGTTCGTGATCTGGTGAGAAGATGTCTGGAATAATCGCGAAGATCGACAAGTTTGATGAGAGAAATAGCTTCAGTCTTTGGCAGAT
>NC_027752.1:39997762-39998488 GCF_000695525.1 Brassica oleracea var. oleracea | reverse complement strand
GAAGAGAAGGCGTTCTCAACAATTTTGTTGTGTCTAGCAGACGAGATCATCATCGAAGTGTCGGATGAGAAAAATGCTGCTAGTTTGTGGCAGAAGTTGGAGAGTTTGTACATGACAAAATCTCTGACGAATAAGCTACTTCTGAAGCAACGACTCTTCGCCTTGCGTATGCAAGAAGGTATTGAGCTTCGCGACCATCTTGACAAGCTGAATTCGATATTATTGGAGCTGCGTAACATCGATGTTTAGGTGGAGGATGAAGACGCGGCACTAATCCTGTTGGTATCTCTGCCAAACTCCTTCGAGAACTTCGTGCAATCGTTCATTGTTGGCAAAGATATAGTGAAACTAGAAGAAGTTAGGTCGGCGCTTCATAGACGGGAATTGCGCCATAAGGCATCCAGCTCAGGGACAGAGAATCAAGCATCGGGGTTGTTTGTCAGTGGTGTGAAGGAACATGAGAACAAAAGGACTTCGAAAGATAGGAAGTCGTTTCCAAGGGGTCCTAAAGCATCTGATATTTGCAACTATTGCAAAGAGAAGGGACATTGGAAGTCAAACTGTCCCAAGATGAAAGAGCATCAGTTTGGGTCTGTTGCAGTAGCCGAGGATGAAACCAAGTCTGACGACGACATCGCTCTTGTTGTGCACGAATACACACACACTCTTCTGATATGTGGGTTCTGGATACAGGAGCATCCTACCATATGACACCGAGGAGAGAGT
>NC_027752.1:39995855-39997666 GCF_000695525.1 Brassica oleracea var. oleracea | reverse complement strand
CAATCAAGCTTAGGACACATGATGGTAGATTCTGCACATTGAACAAGATTAGTCATGTTCCATCAATGACGAAGAATTTGATATCCGTGAGTCTTCTGGACAGCAGAGGGTTCAAATATTTGGGTGGCGATGGAGTTCTGAATGTCTACAGGAGTTCTGATGTGATTCTAAAGGGTTTCATGAATGGTACTCTATATTTGCTGAAGGGTCAACGGTTACCGGTTCAGCAAATGTTGCATCGCCAGAGATCCCAGAGAAAGATATGACTAAGCTATGGCATATGAGGTTGGACATATGGGTGAGCGTGGGATGCAACATCTGTCGAAGCAAGATATGCTTCATTCTGATATTGGTTTGGAACTCTGCTCAGAAGAGTTCAAACAGTTTTGTAAGGATGCAACATCTGCCAAGCATCTTACAGACAGGGGAACACCACAGCGAGATGGTGTTGCAAAATGGATAAACTAGATAATGCTAGAGAGAGCGATGTGCATGCTCTCGAGTGCTGGTTTGGAGAAGCGGTTTTGGGATGAAGTAGTTAACACGGCTTGCTACTTGATAAATCTTGTTTCCCACACAGGCATCGAGTGCAGGATACCTTTTGAGGTGTGGTCAGGTAGATCTACTGAATATTCACTTTTAAGAGTGTTTATGGGCTACGGTGATGGAATCAAGAGATACATGGTCTGTTCTCCATCAGAAAATCGAATGGTTCTAAGCAGGAATGGTGTCTTCGATGAAGCATCTATGGTTAGAAGCTCAGGGTCCAGTTCAGAAGCAGAAAAGGGTAGCACTGATAAACAGGTGGAGCTGCAAGATGATCATAAAGTGATTGATGTGCAGGCACACACAGAAAATCAAGAGGAGCATGTAGAAGATGTTCAGTTGGAGTCTACGAAGATTCAACCGCTTGATGTTACAGAGCGTAGCATCGTGAAAGATCGACTAAGAAGGATTGATGTCAGGCCACCAGAGAGATATTTCTTTGACGATATGGTGGGTTATGCACTTCGGGTTAAAGAGGAAGTGGATGCGTCATCTACTTACATGGAAGCTGTTTCTAGTCCCGAGTCTGAGAAATGGCATGTTGCAACGAGAGAAGTGGAGTCTCATCAGAAGAATCATACATGGGACCTGGTCACATTACCATCGGAGAGAAGGGATGTTACAAGCAAGTGGGTCTTCAAGATTAAGGATGGAGCATCACTGGCAGAAGGAGCTAAGTATAAAGCTCGGATTGCTGCAAGAAGTTTCAGTTAGAGAGATGGAGTAGACTACAATGAGATATTCTCATCGATGGTCAGACATACGTCCATAAGAGTGTTGCTAGCGCTGGTAGCACGTCAGGACTTGGAGCTTGAGCAATTTGATGTGAAGACAGTGTATCTTCATGGAGAGCTATAGGAGATATACATGACTCAGCCAGATGGTTGTCGAGTTCCTGAAAAGGATGACTATGTGTGTACGCTTCAGAAGTCACTTTTTGGATTTAAGCAGTCTTTCAGAGGATGGTACAAGAGATTCGACAGCTATATAATCAAGTTGGGCTACATCAAAAGTCCTTATGATTGGTGTGTCTGCATGAGTAAGTTGAAGGATGCGACGTTCATCTGTTTGGTACTCTACGTGGATGACATGTTGTTAGCTGAAGAGAAGTGTGACATCGAGAAGCTGGAGCTTCTGGGTTTTGAAGTTGAGATGAAGGATTTGGGTGCAGCAATGAAGATTTTAGGGATGGAGATCTTCAGAGATAGGGAGAAGGAGTTGTTCTTGTCACAGAAGGCCTACATTAATGAGGTGTTGACAAGGTT
>NC_027752.1:39989535-39995562 GCF_000695525.1 Brassica oleracea var. oleracea | reverse complement strand
TAGTCCGTTGGGACATCTGGTCCGTTGGGACATCTGGCCCGTTGGGGCGTCTGGTCCGCTGGGACATCTGGTCCGTTGGGACATCTAGTCCGTTGGGATATCCGGCTGATGACGAACGTCTGGCTCTAGTTGAGCATATGGCCGTTAAAGGGCGTCTGGTTCGTCAGAGCAACACATCTGGTCCGAAGGGACATATGAGGCAAAGAGAGCGATGGTACATTTGGCGTTGAAGAACACATCTGGTACATTTGGTGTTAATGGCGCATCTGGCACTTAAAAGTGCATCTTGTACATCTGGCGCTGATGGCGCATCTGGTACATCTGGCGCAGAGAAACGCATCTGGTACATCTGGTACTTGAAGGTGCATCTGGTACATCTATTATTGAGAGGATTCAAGTCAAGGTGGAGAATTGTTGATATGCCTTGAATCTGGATGTTACATCTTGGCGATGGATGTTACATCACGTACATCATACCCGACTCGGTTGCATCAAGAGCGTTGCATCAAGTTATTATGGATGTTACATCTGATCGTGGGCTTAAGCCCATGAGTACGTTTAGTCTAGGGTTTTAGATACGAGATGTTACTATATATATATCTTGTATTCGAAGTAACTATGAACTTGCATTCTGTAAACTCAATATCGCCTCCAATAATAAGATCTCTCTTTTCCCGTGGACGTAGCCAAGTTGGCGAACCACGTTAAATCTTTGTGTCGTTGTTACATCGTTTTTATTCATATGTTTCCGCATCTGTTTCTTCTCACAATTGTTACAACACAAGGGTTTGGGTCGGACCAGTGGAGGTGTTCCGACTTCAGAGAGTCTCTCAGAGCAAACATGGTGGCTGTATCAAGACTCGGTTGTCCGTACACCAAGGCAACCAAACAGAGCAAAGAAAGCAACATCCTCGCCATCTTCCTCAGCTGTGAAACGAAGAAGGCGTTGATTCAAACTGTATCTACTAAATAGGGGTTTAAGCCTTTCAAGGGGACACAAAAGGATAGAAAAGGAAGGAATTATTTGCCGGAAATTCTTTCTCTTTAGTCTTTACCTTCTTTTTGGGTAAAAGCTTCTTTACCTTCTTTGTTTTTTTTTTTTTGAACTTAGCTTTCATATTTAAATTGCAGAAAAAAGGAAAAGATACAAGCCCATAAGCCATGGTTTAAGATATAGAGTCCATAGGCTAGTGAGAGATGAAGACACATAGTTAGGATCAAAAGTTTTTCAGCCCAAAAAATAGAAAAAGGAAACCAAAGAGTCGATGATCACGATGGCAAGAGAAGACGAGGACGTCCGTGAGGGAAGATCAATTGAGGAGAATCAAACAAGCCATTGCTGCATCAGTCTTGAGGAAGAGGCAGGATTTGTGGACCTTAACGATAAGATCATGTCTCTAATCTGTCTGTCGAGAAGTCTTGCAACGGTATCAGACGAGCGGAAGATCTGACGGTGGAGTCTTGCGTTCCGTTCCATCCAAGTCCAATAGATACAGCCTTTCCAGCATAGACGAAGAAGCGTACCCTTGATTGATGAAGGGCATATCGTTTGAATCTGAGCAAGGACCCGATCCCACGCCCTCTCCGGATGAATCCCACAACGTAGGGAGAGCGATCCCCAAAGGTTCCAAGAGTATTGGCACATGAAGAAAAGATGGTCTATGTTCTCATCATACTGATTGCAAAGAAGACACAGAGGATTGGTCTGATGTCCCCAGTGCATGATCCTGTCTCTAGTCGGACAGCGATTCAAGACAAACAACCAAGAGAGGAAGTTATGCCTAGGGATCCCACTCTTGGTCCAGATAGTTCTAAACCAAGGTACTAAAGAGCCCTCCTCACACAATTTGTTGTAGACTGTTCCTGTGCTATATCGATCACTGGTTTTACCATCAATCTCCCATACATAATAATCTTCATAGTCATTAAGCTCGACGGTAGTTAGGTACACATGAAGATTAACAAGTTGTTCTGATCTTGCAGGCGGGAGCAGCCAGTTGTTACCTCTTCGCAGAGAAGCTATTGAAGCTTCATTCGAAATTCCCAAGTTTGAGTTCCCTCCTAGGCTGAGATAGGATCTTATGGAGCCAAAGGGGGACCAATTGCCAGTCCAGAAACGACAGGAGACACCATTCTTCACTCTTAGTTTTATCCAACTTCCAGGAGTATCGCCGGTGAGGAGTAGTGGTCCAAAGGTTGCTTAGAGAGCCGTTCAGGACCTCTTCCACAAACCAGGCGACCCACACCAAACCAGATTGAAAGAAGAGGAGCCAGATCAGCTTGAGGCAGCAAGCTTTGTTCCAGATTGCAAGATTTTTAAGTCCTAATCCTCCTTCACGCTTGGGCTTAATCACGACTTCCCATGAGACTCTTGCTGTATGATGCTTTTTGATGTCACCTTGCCACAGAAAGACTCCACACAACGAGTTTATGCGTTTCACACAGGTTTATGCGTTTCACACAGGCCTGTGGCAGAACAAACGTGGCGCACCAGAAGGTAGTAATACCCGTTATGACATTTTTGATTAGCAACAACCTGCCCGCAAACGATAGGGCCTTTGAGCTCCATGATGACATTTTTGATTTTATTTGTTGTAGTAGCACCTCACAGTTGAGGAGAGAGAGCTTTTTAGTACACAAAGGAACCCCAAGGTATCTCACAGGGAGAGCTCCCATCGGTATTCCAGTTGAGAACTAGATCAAATCTGTCTCTTCCTTTGTCATACCCGACGCAAAGAAGGAGGACTTTTGCATACTCACAGTGAGCCCTGAACGTAGTTCAAACTCCCGGAGAACCTGCAAGACAGCTTGGACAGACTCCGTAGAGCCATCCATGAATATCAAGAGATCATCAGCGAAGCACAAATGGGTAAGTTTAGATCCTTGGCATTTTAGATGATAGTTAAATCGCATCTCTTGCGCAGCTTTGTTCAACATGAGAGAGAGAGCATTCAAAGCGATAACGAAGAGATAGGGTGATAGAGGGTCTTCTTGCCTTAGCCCACGAGTACCTTTGAAATAACCATTGACAAACCCATTGTAGCTTACAGTGAAGTTTGTTGTGCAGATGCATGCTCGAAGCCAAGAAAGGAACTGCTCTGGAATATTGAGACTATGGAGACAGGAGAAGAGGAAGCTCCAAGACAATGTATCAAACGCCTTCGCTATGTCAACCTTTATGGTAATTCTCTTTGAGCCCGTGTTCTTATGATACCCCTGCACCAATTCCCTCCCCCGCCAATGAAGTGTTTTCGACTAGCAACCTCCCTTTGACAAAAGCTGTCTGATTAGGAACTAGGCCTGGGCATTTCGGATCGGTTCGGTTCGGTTCGGGTATTTCGGGGTTTGGGTAGTTCGGATAGGGGCTAGAGGATCCATTTAGTACTTGACCTATTTTCGGTTCGGTTCGGTTCGGATAGTTTCGGGTTCGGGTTGGTTCGGATAGTAAATGTAGGAACCGGAAAATATCCGGAAAAAGTTCGGTTCTCATTTGGATCCGGTTCGGGTTCGGATTGTTCAGGTAGTTCGGATAATTTGGATAAAATATCGGTTATTTAGGGTAAAATATCAAATAATTAGGATGATTTAGATAAAAAATTTGGATATTTCGGATTACTTTGGATATTTCGGATAAAACTATCTGGATAGTTTCGGATACTTTCGGGTAGTTTGGATACTTTATAATAATTTAGTTATCCTCAACTATTTTCAGATATTTTTAATAGAATTTTAAATTAAAAATATATATTTAGTGATGTTATATGTATATATAATTAATATTTTTATATATTCGGATACCCGTTCGGTTCTCGGTTCGGTTCCGGTTCGGTTCGGTTCCGGTTCGGTTCGGTTATTTCGGATATAAAAATATAGGAACCGTTCGGGTATTTGAGGGTATTAGTCCGGTTCCGGTTTCAGGTATTTCGGTTCGGTTCCGGTTCGGTTCTTAGGTTCCGGTTATTTTGCCCAGGCCTATTAGGAACTATGAGGGAGGGGAGTATTTACCTTCTTTGTTCCCTTTTCTCTGTTTTCCATTTTTGCCAATTCATTCGTTTCCATTTTTCTTTGTTCCCTTTTCTCTCTTAGTCTTGTAAAGAACCAAAAAGAAAAAGAAATAATGGAAATAGCCAATATATCAGGTGACCGGAAAAAATAAGGAAAGAGCCAAGGACGTAAACTTGACGACAAAAAGAAAATAAAGTTAAAGGACGGGTGTACATGATGAACTTAAAATTAAATTAATAGAATAAAATTAATGTAATACATAGAAACATGTATGAAAAAGTTCACTGGAGTGCCGTGGGCCTCGCGAGAATTGACCACGGTCGCCGAAAACCCGCGGTTTTAAAAAAAAAAAAAAAAAAAAAAAAGTTCACTGGTCCTTATCAAAATTGTAAAGAATATTTATGAATGGTATTTCTGTATTTTGTTTCTGTTGGATCTCGATAAAATTGTCATTTCAATTTTGATAATTCAGTTGGCACCCGACGGAAACCTTTTTGTATGTATGGCGTTCAACTAAAAGTACGTAAATTGATAACTATGCCCAATAGTAAATTACGTCTTTTAATTGCTGACATGACAGTATTAGAAAGATTTTAGACAAAGTTTGGTCTAAATTTTATTTCTCAAGAAAAATACATACAGACGAAAACATTAAACGCTAACATTGACAAACAAAACATTAACTTTTTAGATTAATTCCAAATACGATATAATTTTTTTTTGATAGACATGGTGCGATCCCAAAAAATTTCTAGGTCCTAGAACTAATCAATACAAAGCCAGCGTACAAAATCCACGTTTTCTTACCACTGAAAACGTTTCAGATGGCGGAACTCGAATTCAAATAGCGGTACTCACAACAGTGAACCTTTTATCACAAAAGCTGGAGACTCCGGTTGATTAAAAGATTCACTTTGTTATATAGCTTTCTATTGTCCTAACTCATTTATCATGCATCATATATATTAGAAAAACTGAAAATGGTATTGATCCACTCGAATTTTATTCTAAGGTTCTTCGGTTGTCAAATTTTGTTTGCTCCAAAAGCTCACCTACGACATAGAAATTATAGAACAAATCAACAGAAGATTAACAAATAAAATAAAATAAAAATTTATGTGTGTGTTTGGATAAAAATATACATTGTGTACTATCAGTTTAGATCCATTCACTAACCGAGCAATAAGCCAAAACGAATATGTTCATTATTCTTAGGTTCAATTCAACACATAAGCAAAGTTAAGTAAGAAAATTTATTGTAATTCTGTGCTAAAGACAAATATATGCTTGGAACGAATAGACAAAGAATGTTATACCATCAAGTAAGTATGTATGAAACAAATATAAGAATTCTCTAAAATTGTATACGAAAATGTGAAAATATTTTGAAAACTATTCGAGTAGAAAACAGCAATAATATCCGGTTTTTTACAGTTGATGTTTGTTAAATGTCATTTTAATTTTAATTGAACCGGAACATAAGCAATCAAATTATTTTGTTTTTTCTAAATGTTAGAATGCAATAAGAATCCTAAATTACCATGAGACTGTTAAGAGTTTTCAAGGCTCATAAGACAAATGTTGTAGTATAGATGATTGTCGAACCAGTTCTGAGGGATATCAAAGCACCGAGAATGCAAGTACTCACTTAATCTAAGTGCAACCAATGATCTAGGTGGGTTTTAAACTACTACTAATACTAGAAAGAAATTACAGAATGATACTTTCTTGACTAAGGGAAAAAAGAACTCATGGACATAGGGATTAGCCCTTGAGTGATCAAGTATCGAACTAAGGATGACAAATGATCAATCAAACTATCGACCTTAAGCCTAGACACAATTCTAAGCAAGCTCTATGTCTAGATGAATGCTCATTTGCTAACATATCTCAAACATCGAATGTCTTTGGTTGAATAATGTGAAAGCAATCATTACTAACAAGTCTATTAGCTATCTTAGCACCTTTAACAACAAATGTCTTTGGCAAAGTATACTAAAAGCCTAGGAGAGTTGTCTCAGG
>NC_027752.1:39985696-39989058 GCF_000695525.1 Brassica oleracea var. oleracea | reverse complement strand
AGAGGTTGCTCCCGGGTCGTTTCTTCGCGAGCGACCTGGCTGTGTCGCTCCGAAGACGTCGCTCTCGAGTTGTCTCCTCGCGAGCGACCTGGCTGTGTCGCTCTGAAGACGTCGCTGTGGTGAGGTCGCTCTAGGAGCTGGAGCGACTTCGCCTTGTCGCTCTAGGAGGTCGCTCCGAAGCGTATATGGCTAGCGAGTTCATGGCGTCCCTCCGGTAGGTCGCTCTGGCTGGAGCGACTTGAGATAGTCGCTCTGGCTGGGAGCAACCTTGGTAGGTCGCTCTGGGAAAGTCGCTTCGGGATCTGGTGCACAGCGACTTCATGTAGTCGCTCCAGGAAGTCGCTCCAGGCAGTGCTCGTCCAAAGATAACTCTAATCACCTCCTTTGAGACCCAAATGTCTCCAGGAACTCCATGTGGTACTCCAATACCTGATAGAGACATATGTATGCAAAATGCAACATAGACATGGCTAAACCTTAATCTATATGATGAAAATGCACATGAATAAATGGATAAAACAATGTAAATATACAAGATATCAACTCCCCCAAACTTATTCTTTTACTTGTACTCAAGTGAACTTTCTAGAACTCATAGGGAGAGAGGTTTGAAGGTGGGAGCTCATAGCCAAAAGAAACACACAAGCACTCAAATCAACATCTAAATTCAGCATTAGTACACCCTCTCTTATTATACTCTAGCTTCTCTAGGCCTATCTCAACTCTTTTCATCCCTACACTCATCATCATGCATTCACACATGCAAATCAGCCAACTCTCAAGTTCATTAAGCATAGCATCAAGTGAATTCTTGCAAATGGTCAATTCGTCCAAATCATTTGGGTAAGGGGAGGCTTTTTAATCAAGTGAGTCAATGGGTTCAAGATATATGATATTTAAGGTGGTATACTCTCAAGACAAGTAGCCTTGACATTGCACATAATATATCTAAGAAAGGGATCAACTCATGCATACAATGCTCAATCCCCATTGTTCTACCCTTTTCCCAAACATATATGATATACATTCATTTCCCCATTCCAAACCCAACTCACATCACTCACCCAAAGACTCCAAAAGCATTTTCCAACATAAAACTTTTTTTTTTTTACAAGGGATTTCTTACACTTTTTGAACACCTCTTAGCTCATACTAATTTTGCTAGCCCCATTTTCTTTATTCTCCTTTTTTTTTTTTGGGGGCCTAGACTTTTCACAAATTGAGCTAGAAGTTTCTCTACTTATCCCATAAAGAATAGTCAATTAAGCACAAGAGTTCACTCTTTTCCTTCAACTTTCTCATACTCCCAAATCAAACTTTACAACACTCACCCCCATCCTATGACTAGACAATAATGTGCCTAATCTAGCAAGAATAAAGATCAAGCATTTTCGTTCCCGATACTCTCAACATTATGTGCATGTAAGACTTTCCAAAAAAGGCCTCACTCATCAATCAATGAAGGCTTAAAAGGAGAAAGGGATTTTGGGGAGAGGTCTACCACTAGAGGTTGTCAAAAAGATTGGCATAAAGGATGTGACAACTCAAGTGTGTATATCCATGATTCAGTACGCAAGGAACCATAAGCAAGATGCATTAAGTTCATTCAGTTCAAATAAGGTTGTAGTTGGCTTCAAAGACTGAGTTTCAGCAATCAACAAGTTTCAGGAAGAGCTTTCAAGGCTCGAAGCATACAAGTCTTTTTGAGAGGTGCATAAGCTACTCAGGTGCAAAGTAGTGTTCTTTACAAAGCATTTAAAATCATTGCTCCCAATGCAAGTGAATGCAACCTATATGCTCTAGACTCTCCTAGAAATACAAATGATGCAAGCTAAATGATTTTTTTTTATATATGCAAATAGGTATGCAATGCATGACTCAATGAAACAACATCAAAGCGAACATGATCAAATATTTGGTACATCCCCCAGACTTAAGTCACACAGTCTCTATGTTGTCAAGTGTAGGAGAGATACCCAAAGATGAAGCTAAAATACAGAAAGGAAATGGTATATACAATGGAATGGTGGTGGAGTGGTAAATCAAGTGGAAAGTGGAGAAGGAGGATCCTTCCCACCTTCAAGAGTGATGGTGAAGACCTGAGAGAGAAGCTCTTGAAGCTTGATTGGATCATCTTGGAGCTAATGAGTCCTTGTGGCCCTACTCACCTCCTCCTTTTTAGCACTTTCCAAGTGCTCATCACACATCTCTTTAGAGGACTCTGCATCATGACTTTCTTTCTCACTAACAACAACTGCATCCTTGATCTTCTCAATGGAGGGGTCTCCACAAGTGATGGTTCCACAATACTCAACATCCAGTGGAGACTGAATTGGGTAAGAGACAGCTTTGTTCGCATTGAGGAGTGTGACCTTCTTGTTGGCAAAATTGATGCAAGCACCCACAGTAGTAAGGAATGGTGTGCCCAAGATCAATGGAACTCTCTTCTCAGTTGCCATCTTCAAGACAGTGAGGTTTATAGGGATATAAGGAATGGTGTGCCCAGGATCAATGGAACTCTCTTCTCAGTTGCCATTTTCAAGACAGTGAGGTCTATAGGGATGGTGCAAGATCCAATCTTCAAAGGGAAATCCTTGATGAGACCAATAGGGGTAGTAGAAGAAGAATCCTCAAACGTGAGAGAGGAAGTATCTGGCTCCATGTGTTCATTCTCAAGACTCTTCACCATCTCCATTGAGATCACATTAACACTTGCACCAGAATCAACAAGAGCATCATCAAAGGTGAGCTTACCAAGGGAGCAAGACAAGGTGAACTTCCCTTGGGATTCTAGTTTAGGGAGAGACTTTGGTGTGATGGCTGGATCAAGTTTCAAAGTTGAAATGTTGAGAAGCTCTTCTACTTCTTTTTGGTGTTCTACAATGTCCTTGATGAGCATCATTTGGACATGAGCCTCACGCATACCCGAGATCTCTGGAAGCTTAACTCCAATATCACTTAGGTATTTTATGAACTTGGAAATCACCTTCTTTTGAGCTTTGGTGAGAACCCTTGGTGGAAATGGGAGCTTGTCATAGGGTGAATGCTCAACCTCAGTGATGTCCTCTAGATTGACCTCTTTTAGCTTCTGGTCAGCTCTCTTCGCAACTGGTTTCTCAGCCCTGGGTTCATCTCCCTTCAAAATCTTTGCTTCGACCATTTTGTCAGCTTCCTCCACAATCTTTGCTTCAGTTGTTGCTACAATCAGATGCTCAACCTGTTCAATCTCAGTTTCAAACACCAATCTTTCAATTTCATCTACCTCTTTCTTGTGGTTACTCAATTCAATCCTTGAAGAAGTGGTAGAGAGGACAACATTGCAATACTCCTTGGATTTTTGGTCAGATTTTCTAGGTAGATAT
>NC_027752.1:39985281-39985640 GCF_000695525.1 Brassica oleracea var. oleracea | reverse complement strand
TGTTGAGCTCATTGTAACTTCCATCAATCTTGGAGTGAAGGTTCTTCAACTCATATCCAACCTGCTTCTCACTTCTAGTCTGAGACTCCAAGATCTGTTTCAGTAGAACATCCGTGCTGCTTTCCTGAGGAGTAGAGGTAGAAGGATTAGCTTGTTGTTTAAAAGACTGGTTCCCTTTGTTGGAGAAACCAGGAGGAGGGTTTTGCTGAGGCTGATAGTTGCCTTGCTGGTTGTTCCTAGGCGGATAACCACTATGTTGGTTGTTAGGATATGATTTTTGTTGGTAGTTGTTGTACTGAAAGTTGGGCTCTTTCTTGTACCAGCTGCCATTGTTGTTGATGAAACACAACTCTTCTTGC
>NC_027752.1:39984654-39984948 GCF_000695525.1 Brassica oleracea var. oleracea | reverse complement strand
CTCGTCTGCTTGTCATCTGTTCTACTGCCTCTGTCATGGTCTCCACTGTACACTGCGTCACTCTTTACCATGTTGTCAACCAGCTCCTCTGCATCTTCCTCAGTTCTTCCCAAGAAGAACTCATTGCTAGCTATATCCAATCTGGCTCTGTATTTAGGAAGAGCTCCCCTGTAGAATGTGCTCAGCAGGCTTTCCTTAGAGAAACCATGGTGAGGGCATTGAGCTTGGTAGCCCTTGAATCTCTCCCAGGCTTCACTGAATCCTTCCAAGCCCTTCTGTTGAAAGCTGGAGATT
>NC_027752.1:39983820-39984508 GCF_000695525.1 Brassica oleracea var. oleracea | reverse complement strand
GACACACCATTGGTTTTTGACAACCCACAGTAGCTGTCGAACTTGTCCAAGTGATCATATGGGTCCTCTAGAGCCAAGCCATGAAACTTGTTGTTCTCGATCACGTTTAGGAGTCCTGACTTGACCTCAAAGTTGTTGGCTGCCACAACCGGTGCTCGGATTCCCAGTCTATGACCATGAATGTTGGGCCGGTCATAAGTACCAATGGGTCGAGCTGCCCGCGGTTGGTGTTCTGCCCCTTGTTGTGGATCTGCCATATCAACGTCCAATTGTTGCTCTTCTTCTCTTCTAGCTCTAGCACACACTCTCTCTAAAGCTCTGATGTCTGCTACTATTGGAACTAGGTTTGATGGACCCCTGCTCCTCAAGTTCATACACCTGAAAGTTAAAGGTAGGTGAAGAAGAAGAATCAGTAACAAAACAAAATTATAATGACTTAGTCTCAAGCAAGTGACTAAGTCTCAATGTTCAAATCTACTCAGAATTTGGCAACGGCGCCAATTTGATGTTAGGAGTTTTCAAGGCTCCTAAGACAAATGTTGTAGTATAAATAATTGTCGAACCAGTTCTGAGGTATATCAAAGCACCGAGAATGTAAGTACTCACTTAATCTAAGTGCAACCAATGATTTAGATGGGTTTTAAACTACTACTAATACTAGAAAGCAATTACAGAATGATACTTTCTT
>NC_027752.1:39958331-39983183 GCF_000695525.1 Brassica oleracea var. oleracea | reverse complement strand
GCTGCGAAGCGTAGATGGCGAGCGAGTGCATGGCGTCGCTCCGGTAGGTCGCTCTGGCTGGAGCGACTTGAGATAGTCGCTCTTGCTGGGAGCGACCTTGGTAGGTCGCTCTGGGAAAATCGCTCCGGGATGTGGTGCACAGCGACTTCATGTAGTCACTCCGGGAATTCGCTCCAGGCAGTGCTCGTCCAAAGATCACTCTAATCACCTCCTTTGAGCTCCAAATGTACCCAAATGTCTACAGGAACTCCATGTGGTACTCCAATACCTAATAGAGACATATGTATGCAAAATGCAACCTAGACATGGCTAAATCCTAATATATATGATGTAAATGCACATGAATAAATGGATAAAACAATGTAAATATACAAGATATCAGACACACATATGGAATTAGGAAAATTTAGGTGTAATTTATTTGTTTTCATGGAATAAGAAAGATATGCGAAAGTATTATCACCAAATTGTTCTATCTATCAAATATATATGGTTGTTACACAATTCTTCAGAATTCATATACGGAAATTTAAATTGAAGACTATAAAAAACTTTGGCAACAAGGAAAAACTTGCCCAATGTTATAAAAGTAATGAAAAAGTCAATCTTTGTTCATAACATAGAGGTTCCTTATATAGGAGATTACACCGTCATAGATATATGGAAAGACTGGTTCATAACACCCAATTGTTTTTTCGAAGTTATAGAAAACATATTAAAAAATATAATGTATCATCTTAATAATGGGGATTCTTGGTAGTTAATGTTAATTAATATATCACGTTAACCTAACTATCAATCTTATATATAATATCGACTGCAAGCATTCGAAAACCATCATCTTTCTAAGTATCTATCCAGCTAATGATCTAAAGCAAGAAAATTAAAACAAAAAGTTGCAGATTTTATTTTTTTGGGAATTAACATGTTTTAAGAGTATTTAATTTATTTCGCCATAAAGAAGTTTGATAATCAGGTCAGGTTAATTTTGTATGGTCTTAATATAGGCCTATAAAGAACCACACATACAATTATTTCTAAATTATAATTCTAACCCAATTTGTAGTTGTCTTTTTTAATTTTACATTTTTCACCTTATGTAAAATTGTTTAACTCTAAAACAACTAAAATTTTGAAGCCCAAATCAATCGGTCCATCATTAATTTAGAAAGATTTTGGTCCAGGTTCCAGCTCAACGTATAGATGATTATCTAAAGGAAACGTAATTGTATACATAAAAAAGAAATTGATTTGATATAAATATTTAATTTGTCAATACTATATGTTTTTTTAATTGTATTTATATAAATTTGTTATGTCCAAAGATGCATGTCTTATCCTAGGCTGTCAATATATTATTTTCCAAAGTTGCAGATGATTTATCAGTTTTGGAATATCAAGTAATTTAACTTTTACCGCTAAAAAAATAGTTTAACCGCGGTAAAATTGTACATGTTTTAGAAAGAAAAAATTCAAGGCCCAAGTAGAAAACTAAAAGCCCACAGAACGGTCTAGGGTTTGTCGTAGAGAAGGTCACTTATAGGGACTTTTCTAATCAGCGCCTCCGTTTAGCTCACAATCTGACTCCTTTTCGGCTGATTTCGTTGGAGCTTTGATCTCTCCGTTGAAATGGTTGCTTTCCGGGTAAGTTTTATTCATTCATTCTATCGTATAGGAAGCTGAGTTACTGAGTAGTTATCGGTTTTGATCATTCCTTCATTGATCTTTGGAGAATTTTTGAGTTGTTTCGAAACACTATCTTGGATAGTTATGAACTGGGTTTTGGTCGGGAGAATGTGTTGTAGGAGAAAGTAGGAAACTTTGTCCATTTTGTTCCTCATCATACTTGTATATAATATGATGAAGCAGGCTGCAATAGTCTGTTAGAAGCTTTAGGATGACTTATGGGCTCTTAATATGATCTCTTGGAACATTTCATTTCAAGCTTTTTGAGCTATCTTCAATTCTAGATTGGTGTTGTCATTGGAGATGTGATCCAAGGTTGTGTGTTTGTAAAAGCTTATCTCTTTTAATTGCATAATGTATTGATTCAATGGCACCTTTGTTTATTTTGAGCAGTTTCACCAATACCAAGTGGTTGGGAGAGCACTTCCAACAGAGAAAGATGTGCAGCCTAAGATTTACCGTATGAAGCTTTGGGCCACTAATGAAGTTCGCGCCAAGTCCAAGTTCTGGTGAGTCATGATGCAATGATGATTATTTCCTTTTTGTTGATGCAACTTCTACTAATCGTTAATGCATTTGCTTGTGTCTAGGTACTTCCTTAGGAAACTGAAGAAGGTTAAGAAAAGCAACGGACAGATGCTTGCCATCAATGAGGTATGCTTTGCATTTGACTAATGCTAAATTGATGGGTACTTTGTATGTGACTGTGTTGTTCCACCCTTGTAGATTTTCGAGAAGAACCCCACGAAAATCAAGAACTACGGTATCTGGCTCCGTTACCAGAGCCGAACCGGGTACCACAACATGTACAAGGAGTTCCGCGACACCACGCTCAACGGTGCTGTGGAGCAGATGTACACCGAGATGGCTTCTCGCCATAGAGTGAGGTTCCCTTGCATTCAGATCATCAAGACCGCCACAGTCCCTGCAAAACTGTGCAAGAGAGAGAGCACCAAGCAGTTCCACAACTCCAAGATCAAGTTCCCTCTTGTCTTCAGGAAGGTCAGGCCACCAACCAGGAAGCTCAAGACTACATACAAGGCTTCAAAGCCCAACCTTTTCATGTAATAAAACCAAATCTTGCATGATTCTCCTTGTCCGTTTCAACTATCAGATTAGCCTTCTTGTTCCTCAGTCTGATCAAACACACCATTTGGTGTTTATCTTCTCTTGGATTTTCAAATTTTTGCATCTATGAACTTTGTCTTCTAGATATGATACATTATCAGGTGACTCGTTTGAAATTTTCAAACTTTTGCTGCTACAAAGTTTCTATTGCAGACCTAACGAAAACAGGCAACACTCTCTTCTGAGCCTGGTCTTGTTACAATGTTTCTCCAGAGTTATGTGCGTCTGTAACACACTCGCTTACCCTTTACCTGCAAAAGAGACGTACGCACGTCTTTGGGCTCGTCTTTAGGTATTTTGGACTTAAAAGAAAATCAAAAATATGGGAGAAAATGAATGACGGGCCTTAATACGAGACTTATCTTTTCGGTCTTTACGTGCCAGCTGGTATTTTTTTAGCACGGGTCGAAGTCGTCTAAGGTCTGTCTCGACATTTGGTATCCATTTCAGCCTTTTCCTCTCCCGATTCACTCTCGACGGCGACACAGTTGGAGAAAACTCTTCCGACGATTTCTCGCCGCAAACGAGATCCTCTCAAAAGATAGATTCTCTATCATTTGTTACTGACTACGAGTCACATTTTAACCGGGTGAAAGAGTTAAATGATGAGACTGAGCAGAAGCTCGCTAGGCTTGAGAAGATTTGTGGTGAATTAGGTAAAAAAAAAACTAGGTTGGGAAAAAGGGATGAATTCGTTGTAGGGGTTATGGTTTTTCAATTAGTGATCATAGCCATTGTACTCATGGTCAAGTAGCTTTATGTTGCAGCAGTGTCCTCACGTTGTTTCAGTTGTTTATGTATGGTGCAGCATTGTCAAAACTTATGTTTCTGTTGTTTAAACTTCAACTAGAATTTGTACTTCTTTGTCCCTTTTGAGTTTAGTAACCATTTTTTTTATCATGTTTCTTCAACAAGAAAACAAGCAACATTCACAAGATGAATGATTCTAAAAATATAAGTATCACGGGTGTTTCTTACATCAAAATCACAACTACAACTCCTTTAGCTATATATATGAGATATCTCTTATCATTTGAAATACACAAATCCTCCCTCTCTTTATATTTTCATTTCAAATGGCATCATCTTCTCATTATCATTACCACCAAGATAATGATGATGATATTGATCTTGATACCCCTTTTGAAGAATTTTTTAACAACTATGCTCCTATTCCGGAACCAAAAGAGCGAAAAAAATGTGTTTTTATCGACATACACCGGGAGGAAGGCCACAATCAATTGTGGAATGATTATTTTTCTGAAACTCCGACGTACTCAAGCAATTTATTCCGGCAACGGTTTCGAATGAATAAATCTTTGTTCGAATGAATAAATCATTGTTCATTCATATTGTGCATCGTCTCTCCGCAGAAGTAGAGTATTTTCATCAAACACAAGATGCACTCGGACGGTCTAGTCTATCACCTCTACAAAAATGTACCGCAGCAATTCGTCAATTGGCATATGGTGGTGGGGTTGACACGGTTGACGAATATGTCCGACTTGTCGAAACAACAGCTCGAAAATGTTTGCACGAATTTACCGCCGGAATAATCCTCCTGTTTGGCGATGAATACCTAAGGCGTCCCACACCGGAGGATCTGGCTAGATTACTCCATATCGGAGAACAACGTGGATTTCCAGGGATGATTGGAAGCATCGACTGTATGCATTGGGAGTGGAAGAATTGTTCCACCGCTTGGAAAGGAATGTATTCACGAGGAATCAAAAAACCAACAATTGTCTTGGAGGCGGTGGCTTCATATGACCTCTGGATATGGCACGCCTTTTTTGAAGCTCCAGATACTATGAACGATCTTACTATTCTTGATCGATCACCTGTTTTTGATGACATTATTAACGGAATAGCACCAGAAGTAAAGTTTAATGTCAACGGAACGGAGTACGATATGGCTTATTATCTGACAGATTGTATTTATCCGAAATGGGCGACTTTTATTCAATCTATCAGATTACCACAAGGTCCGAAGAATTCATTATTTGCTAAAACCCAAGAAGCTGTTCGAAAAGATGTTGAACGTGCCTTTGGAGTCCTGCAAGCTAGATTTGCCGTTGTCAAAAATCCATCTAAGTTATGGGATAAAGACAAAATATCAAATATTATGAGAGCTTGTATAATACTCCATAATATGATTGTCAAAGATGAACGAGCATCATTCACTCAGTATAACGCTTTTGAATTTCAAGAAAGAGAAGATGATGATTCATTTTCCGTCAATATGCCTTCACATCTCGGCAATACAATAGATCGTCGAACAAGTCTTCGGAATAGACAAACCCATCAACAATTAAAAAATGATTTGATTGAATATATATGAGCTAAATTTGGACATATTCCAAATGACATATAATTTCTAAATTTATATGAATTGAATAAAATGTTGATGTTTGTTTTGTTTTATTTATGTTGTTTGTATGATTTTCTGTTTTTTTTATAAAAAAAATGTTTGTAATATTCTATGAAATGAATAAAATGTTTGTCTATTTCATATTTTTTACAATTTAAAATGTTATATGTTTTATCCTAAACACATTAAGTCTATGTTGCTATGTACTAAAATAAATAATTTATGTAGCTAAGGACAAATTAAAGTCCCACCAATAATCATCACTTTTAACAAAGTCCCATAACAATGTTCTCACCATAACAACATTAATAAGAAATTCTAAGGACTCAATTAACTTTCATACAGGTGCTGCATGGCTGTCGTCAGCTCGTGTCGTGAGATGTTTGGTTAAGTCCTATAACGAGCGAAACCCTCGCCTTGTGTTGCTCAGACATGCGCCTAAGGAGAAAGGTTGTGCAAACCGAAGTAAGCCAAGTAGCCGAGTGATGTGCCAGACCTAGGAATTGAGTGACAGCAACTAGCTCTGCTCTCAGTAACAAGGGGTTCCTCCTTTAGGGGAGAAGCTGGGTTCCTCCGGCGCCTTTCCAAGCCCTAACTAGTCTGCGGAGAAAGACTCGGCATTCAGGTGAGCCGAACGGTGGTGTGGGATGAAGGAAGTGGGTTTAGTACGCCCTGACAAAACCGCTCCGAAACAAACAAAAAGGTGCGTGACGCAGTAGTCTTGTAATAATGTTGCTCTAAGCATGCATGTTCACAGTGTTTAAAAAAAAAAAAAAAAAGCATGCCTGTTCATGCTGCTTAGTGGATGTCTTTTTAAGAATAAAAAAATAGCGGTTAGATAAGAACAGATGGAAACCACTTTCACGACAAGTACAGACAAAGACCCTTTGGCGGCAAAGGATCTTCACTAGTGATAGTAGAAAGGATCTGAACTGGAGATGTCTTTTTCTGTAGTAGCAGCAGCTTTGGTGGTGGTTGCAGCAGCAGCTGCTTCCTTGTGGGCATGGCGGATCGTGAAGTATGTCTGGATAAGACCCAAGATGCTGGAGAGTCACCTGAGAAGACAGGGACTCGCCGGAACTCCTTACACGCCTCTAGTCGGAGATATAAAGAGGAATGTTGATATGATGATGGAGGCCAGATCTAAGCCGATCAAGCTAACGGATGACGTCACTCCACGTCTCCTTCCTCTTGCCTTGAAGATGTTCAACTCTCACGGTACTGCTTCTTCTTCTCTCCCTCGTCTTTCTTCTTAGATCTTGAGAGATTTTGTGGAGAGAGAGTTTAAGGTTGACTTGATTGAACAGGAAGGAGTTTCTTTATATGGATAGGACCAGTTCCAGCTATCATGATTACCAATCCAGAGCAGATCAAGGAGGTCTTCAACAAGATTTACGACTTTGAGAAAGCTGCTACGTTCCCTTTGTTCAGATTGTTAGCAGGGGGGCTTGCGAGCTATAAGGGAGATAAATGGGCTAATCACAGGAGGATCATCAACCCTGCTTTTCACCTCGAGAAGATCAAGGTTTTGTGTTTTGTCTGAATCAAGTTAAACTGTATAAGTGTGTGATACTTAGCGATCTGCTTTCTGGTTTTATAGAACATGGTCCCTGCGTTCTACCATTGTTGCAGCGAGGTTGTCTGCCAATGGGAGAGGCTAGTTCTGGATAAAGAAACGCCTTGTGAGGTCGATGTATGGCCTTGGCTTGTGAATTTGACTGCAGATGTGATCTCACATACTGCTTTTGGAAGCAGCTATAAAGAAGGGCAGAGGATATTTCAGCTCCAAGGGGAGTTAGCTGAGCTCATCGCACAAGCTTTTAAGAAATCTTACATCCCTGGACTGAGGTTACATAAACACACAAGCGTTACTTAATAAACTTAAAACTTATTGAGAATTTGTTGTGTGGTGTAGGTTTTACCCAACAAAGAGCAATAGAAGGATGAAAGCAATAGACAGAGAGATTAATACAATACTGAGAGGTATTATCAGCAAAAGAGAGAAGGCCAGAGAAGCTGGAGAGGCGGTGAACAACGATTTGTTGGGGATACTGCTTGAATCAAACTCAGAGGAGTCTCAGAGAAATGGAATGAGCGTAGAGGAGGTGATGAAAGAGTGCAAGCTGTTTTATTTCGCGGGACAAGAGACAACTTCAGTACTTTTGGTCTGGACTATGGTTTTATTGAGCCATCACCAAGACTGGCAAGTTAAGGCACGAGAGGAAGTGATGCAAACACTCGGTGGTAATAATACTAAACCAGATATACACTCTCTTAGCAACCTTAAAGTGGTAAGTAAAAACATCTTCCACCTTCTCCTGCATCCATAGTTTACTAAATTCACTTGACGTTTTTGATTTTGAGCAGATGACTATGATCTTCAATGAGGTTTTGAGGCTATATCCTCCCGTAGCTCAGCTTAAAAGAGCTGTCAACAAAGAAATGAAGCTAGGAGAGCTTACTCTTCCAGCTGGAGTTCAGGTTTATATACCAACTGCACTTGTGCATCGTGACCCTGAGCTTTGGGGAGATGATGCAGTGGAGTTTAACCCCGAGCGGTTCAGAGACGGGCTCTCAAAGGCAACGAAGAACCAGGTCTCCTTCTTCCCCTTTGGATGGGGACCGAGGATCTGCATCGGTCAGAGTTTTGCTCTGTTGGAGGCAAAGATGGCATTGGCTTTGATTCTGCAGAGATTCTCCTTTGAACTTTCTCCTTCTTATGTTCATGCGCCTCAAACAGTCATGACCACTCGTCCTCAGTTCGGAGCTCATCTTATTCTCCACAAGCTTTGATTTTCGTGTTTTCATCAAGTGTCTCTGTGTATAAAAGTCTGTAACAAAAGCAAATCTTAGAAAGACTTGTTTAGTCTCTAAGGGATATGTCTTCTTCAGTCAAAGTCTAAGGTGGTTTTCTAGTGTGGCTGCATTATTAATCTTGAAAAGTCTATAATACAAAGCTAATTTCAACTCTACCTTCCTTTGGATGTGTTTCTACAAGGAGCCAACCATAGAGAAAGAAAACTAGAATATGAGAAAAAGCATAACATAAAAAAAAAAAATATTATCTGGACTTAGAAAATCTAGAACAGTCTTTGAATTTTCCTCTGCCTCAGATATACTCGGCGCACACGCAAAATCAACGATTACTTATCTTATATATACATATCATCATCATCTGGTAACTTAATTTCAGTAAAAACACACACACACACACACATCTAACTATATCTCAAAGAAGTGCGTTTATGAGTAAGACAGATATATCAGAGGTTGCAGTTGCGACTGCGGTCGTGGTGGTAACAGTATTGATATGGAAAGGTCTGAACCTAGCTTGGTTTAGACCAAAGAAACATGAGGCTTATCTAAAGAGACAAGGTCTCTCTGGAACTCCTTTCACCTTTCTTGTCGGTGACGCTGTAAGGGAAGCTAGTATGGTGGAGCAAGCAAAGTCCAGATCTATCAGTCTATCCGACGATTACACGCCACGTGTCATGCCTATGATATTACAAACCGTTAAGGATCATGGTAAGCTAAAGGTCTGATTTGAACTCAAAACAGAGATCGTCTGTTCTTTTAATGGTTTGGTGTTTTGTGTAGGGGAGACATGTTACATGTGGATGGGACCAACAGCGAGTGTTATTGTGAAGAAACCAGAACACATCAAAGAAGTTCTAAACAGAGCTAACGATTTTCCGAAGCCGCCAGTGCACCCAGTCGTTGAGCTTTTTGCGACTGGAGTTGCGTTGTATAGTGGAGAGAAATGGTCTAAGCACAGGAAGATTATAAACCATTCTTTTCATCTAGAAAAGCTCAAGGTCTTCTTCTTCTTACATCATTTCTCATGTTTCTAACTTCTAACCTTTGTTCTTAAACTGTGTGCTGAGTTTTGCTATGTTCTTTGATTGTGTAGATTATGATACCTGCGTTCCACGAGAGCTGCATCAAGATGATAAGCAAATGGGAGAGGTTGGTGAGGGAGCAAGGATCATCAGCTGAGATTGATGTTTGGCCATACCTTGAGGATGTAACCTCAGATGCAATCTCGCGTACGGCGTTTGGTAGTAGCTATGACGAAGGTAAGAGAATCTTTGAGCTTCAAGAAGAACAAGGCCGACGACTTGTAAAAGCTCTCTGTCTTTTTTTTTTTTTTTTTTTTTTTTTTCTAGTGTTCAAAAAAAAAAAAAAAATCAAGTGTTTTTTCTCATGTTTAGGTTTCTACCGACAAGGAACAACATGAGGATGAAGCAAATAGACAGAGAAGTAAAGTCTAGGTTGGGAGAGATCATCAAGAAAAGACAGAGAGCTATGGAAGCAGGAGAGGCTCCAAAGAATGATCTGCTGGGAATACTTTTGGAATCTAACTCAGGAGATCATGGGATGAGTACCAAAGATGTGATAGAAGAGTGCAGGCTGTTTAACTTTGCTGGCCAAGAAACCACTGCTGATCTGCTTGTGTGGACTATGATTATGCTGAGCCATCACAAGAAGTGGCAAGATCAAGCTAGACAAGAGATATTACAAGTCATTGGGAAGAGCAACAAACCAAATTTTGATGCACTCTCTCGACTCAAAATAGTAAAAACACAAACCTTTTTTTTTTAATACCAAAAGGTTTTGGAAAGCCCGTAGTCTTCCAAATCCAAAACCACAATATTTAATATAGTTTCGTCTCAGTCGTCATTTTATCTTGTGACTTCTAAGCTTTGCCTAGGGTGCTTAGATCCTATGTGCTTTTCCTCTACTTTGTGTCCAAATTAAAACTTAGACTAACGTTTCCTCCGTTTTTATTAAACAGATGAGCATGATCTTGAACGAGGTGTTGAGGTTATACCCACCAGGGATTCTACTTGGTCGAACCATAGAGAAAGAAACAAAGCTAGATGAGGAGGTGACACTTCCAGGTGGTGCACAAGTGATGATTCCTACTCTTATGGTTCATCGTGATCCTGAGCTATGGGGAGAAGATGTTAATGAGTTTAAACCGGAGAGATTCGCTGATGGGATTTCAAAGGCCACGAAGAACCAAGTCTCGTTTCTACCGTTTGGATGGGGACCAAGATTCTGTCCTGGTCAGAACTTTGCTCTAATGGAAGCTAAGATGGCTCTTGTCTTGATACTGCGGAGATTCTCCTTCGAGCTGTCTCCGACGTATACTCACGCACCTCACACGGTTCTTACACTTCATCCTCAGTTTGGTGCTCCGTTGATCTTCCACACGCTCCAAGATCAGTAAACTAGGTTTCCAAGATCCTCTGTTTTCTTTTTTATCAAAATTCAAGAGCCAGCATCATATAAAACCCAAATAATAACACGGAGAAATTCACGAGAATCTACTGGTAAATTCTCATGAATTATTCGTCCACAGAGAATAGCATCTGTGGCATCTATGCATGTAATATATTCTTTAACCAAAAATAAGAAAGAAAATGTAGCTTTATTATGTACCTGCAGGGACCCTTTAAAAATGAGTGCGCATCAAATGATGCATTATGCATGTAACTTTGTTAATGCATGTACTTATACGTGGACAAGGAGGACAAGGGATCATGCTTTTCTAGATTTCCACGTACAACAGTTATAATGCATTTCGGGTTAAATAAGCGGATGTTCTTGTGGCGTCACAAATATCGATTTGGTCTAGCGCATGTGATGATGTGATCATGTTTTTTTTTTTTGACTCCAAACTCCTTCATTAGTAATAGAAAGTAAACCAAGATATCATAATGCGATGCATCCAGAAGCAGAAACTTACAAGAGAGTATGACAGAAGCTGAAGATAGGGTTTTGAAGTTCTTCGTTATAAGATGCCTCTCGAGCACTATCAAAGTGTGATTGATAGCATTTCCCCTTTTGGTTTTTCCGAAATAAGATATTTTAGGGCCAGTAACGTGGATGCATGCTAGACCGTACTTTACCATTACATCAATTAGTGTGACAAGATAGGAACACATACTTCATCAATCTCACCTTACTTGATTGAAAATCCGAGTAAACGGACAAAGACTTGTGGATAAGTGACCACCTTCTGAATAGAAAAACACATGACATATTTACTTATTTTCACTCTTGTCACCAATAAGAAGCCAATCAAGCTGGTCACGAACAGTGACATTGTCGTCCCAAAAACTTATCGAAATTAATTTTGAACAAAAAAAAACATCGAAATTAATTTACAAGAAGAAAAAAGTAAAGCCTTTCTTCAAAAAAAAAAAGAAAAAAAAATAATACTCCTGAGCAAAGCTCACCATGCAAATTGTGCCCCAGGTGTGTTACAGAGAGATATTTTAAAGAGATATTTTAAATTGTTTCAGAGAGATATTTTAAATTAGTTTTAAATGTCACACATTCACTTTATCTATCGATTATCCAAGTGCATGTTCAGAACAGAACGTTCATGAACGAAAAAAATTAGTTGACTAATATTTCCTTTTTAATATATTTCGTGAGATTTATATGAAACAAAAATTTAGTTGCGTAATAAGTACCCTCTCCGTTTTTTTAATATAAATCGTTTTATAATTGTGCACGTAGATTAAGAAATCATTAATTTTTTATATTTTCTAAAGAAAAACATCATTAATTATTTACCTCACCACAAATCAACCAATAATAAAATAGAAGGTATACATTAAATGTTTAATAAATTTTACATAGAAAACCGAAAACGTCATATAATTTGGAACATAAAATTTTCTCTAAAACGACTTATATTAAAAAAACGAAGGGAGTACGTATTTGTGAAATTCTCTTTGGTATATTGGTTTTATTGAGTCTTCGTTATTACTTCTATTATGAGGTTTGAGTTTTGAATCCAAAAAAAAAAGAATTATACAAATTAAAATAAAATGCAGATCTTCACATAGTGAAAGAATACCGTTAGACATGAATTATATAAAAGAGTTCATAGTGATGTCGGCGTTAATCCTCATAAATTATATTGAATTATTGTTATAGAATCATTTCTATGTAATGTTTTTTATAAATTGTAATAACATATTTAACCAACATTAATATATATATATATATATATATATATATATTATGTAATATTGTTATTAGTCAATATTTTCTGTTAATTTTCAATGTATTTCCTGAAATTTATTAGGAAAATACATAAATTTGCGTGAAGTATATTTCTTACTATTTCAAACACAAATTCATATATTAAGTCAACATTATCAGATTGCGTGTTTCAAGTAACAAATCAACATTATACTAGCAATTATGGCATCGTAATTAATTGTTTCCAAAGAATAAAGACTTAAGGCATGGAAGACAGATGTGGCCAGAGCTCGTGAGGCTCCTGAGTAAAGGCAAAAGTTCGACGGTTACAAGAATATAATTTTATTGACCGGAACACAAATTCTACAAGTATTAAAGACATATCACCACCACATGCATTTCTTCATCAAGATTCTCAAACTTTAAAGACAACTAAGAAAATGGAGATACTAATTTCATCGTTGGCTATAGTTGCTGTATTGTGGTGGATATGGACAACTGTGGAGTGGGTTTGGGTTAAACCTAAGATGCTTGAGAGTTTTCTGAGAAGTCAAGGTCTTGCCGGAACTCGTTACACGCCTCTTGTCGGAGATATGAGAAGGAATTTTAGCATGTTGAAGGAAGCAAGATCGAAACCTATGAAACCAACGGATGATCTCATTTCAATTGTCATGCCTTACTCCTTTCACATGCTCACCACTTACGGTATATATATGTATCTTGTTTTGGCTAATATAATTTGAATTAATTTTTTTTAATAAGTAATAATATATTTACGTGGCTGCAACAGGAAAAACTTTTTTCACATGGTTAGGACCCGTACCATCCATCACAATAATGAATCCACAACTGATCAAAGAAGTGTATAACAAAGTTCATGATTTCCCAAAGACGCACACGTTTCCTTTAGTTGCGTTGATAGCTGATGGACTCGCTAATGCTGATGGACATAAGTGGGCTAAGCACCGGAAGATCATCAACCCAGCCTTCCATTTTGAGAAGATTAAGGTTTCAGATTATCTTTTATAATATTTTCAGAGCTAACATTAAATTTTTTTTTGGCTGATGAGATGATCATGTTGCCTTGATTATGATCTTTGTGTATAGAATATGGTCCCTACGTTCCAACAAAGTTGTAGCGAGGTTGTGTTCCAGTGGGAGAAGCTAGTTCCGGAGAAAGGGACCTCCTGCGAGGTTGACGTTTGGCCATGGATTGTGAATTTGACTGGGGATGTGATCTCTCGTACAGCTTTTGGTAGCAGCTACAAAGAAGGACAAAGGATATTTATACTACAAGGGGAACTCGCAAATCTTATCATGCAAGCTCAAGGGAAGAATTACATCCCTGGATATCGGTAATAAACTTGACTTTGACTTGTCTTGGTCCAATAATAGCATGACTGGTCGCTTTCTATTACCCTTGATTAGTAATTATTTATTTTCATCATGAAATTTCTAACATACTAGATTCATCTTGGAAATGTCACTTCTGGATATAGTTAGACTATGTATATATTAACGAGTTTTTAATTCAAAATCAATAGACAATGAGGGTGATGATGGTTCATGGCATACACTATTTTACTCAAGATTTGTCAATGTAGAATTGTGATTTTTTTATTTTTGCGTAGGCATTTTCCAACAAGGAATAATAGAAGGATGAAGGCAATAGTTAGAGAAATCCAAATTATACTAAAAGGGATCATTAGCAATAGAGAAAAGGCGAGAGACGCTGGAGAAGCACCAAGTGACGACTTGTTGGGTCTACTTCTTGAATCAAATTTAGCGCAAGCTACAGGAAATGGACTTACCACCGAAGAAATTTTGGAAGAGTGTAAGTTGTTTTACTTCGCAGGACAAGAGACCACTTCAGTACTTTTGGCTTGGACAATGGTTTTATTAAGCCAGCACCAAGATTGGCAGGCTCGGGCACGGGAGGAAGTGATTCAAGTTTTTGGTGATAGAGAACCGGATATCGAAGGCATTAACCACCTCAAAGTTGTAAGTATTAAACCAAAGCAAAATGCTATTTCAAGTTGATATTATTTCTTGTAACAACATCAAAAAGTGTTACTAAAAAGTTGAAGAAGTGGTATAACATTAATGATGATTTTGTTGAATGTGTCTAACAGATGACGATGATTATTTATGAGGTTCTTAGGCTATATCCTCCACTCATCCAGATGAACCGAGCGATCCACAAAGAGATCAAACTAGGCGATTTGACATTACCAGCAGGAGTTCAAGTCAATATGCCTGTTCTGCTAATCCATCGTGACACTAAACTTTGGGGTGATGATGCAGCGGAGTTCAAGCCAGAGAGGTTCAAAGATGGGATCTCAAAGGCAACAAAGAACCATGTCTGTTTCTTGCCTTTTGGATGGGGGCCGAGGATTTGCATCGGTCAGAACTTTGCTCTTTTGGAGGCAAAAATTGCGTTGGCTTTGATTCTAAGGAGATTCTTCTTCGAGTTATCGCCCTCTTATGTGCATGCGCCTTACACAGTTATAACAATTCATCCACATTTTGGTGCTCATCTTATACTAAATAAGCTATGAACTTGTGATGATATCAAACGAATTCTTTTATAACAAGGGAAACAAGATTGCGTAGAAGAAATGAATCAAAGTCACATTCATAAAACCGTGTTTCTAGAAATCTTCTTTGATAAACAATCCATCATTTTAATGTACTTCAAAGTTTAAACTATTTATGATTGGGATAGTGTACACTTTTAAAGTTCTGATATATTAATTGAGAAGTCACTTTAAATTTTGCTTACATATCGATCATAGGTAAACTCTTACAAAATTGTTATAATTTGATTGGTCGATGATTTTTAATTTTTATTTATTTTATTTAGATCTAAAAAGAAAGGTAAGTCTCTAACCAATTAATATCTCTTGCCAAATAATTTACATAATATTACAAATAGTGATTTATGGTAACTAATTGTTTAAATTATAGAAAGCGGAATAAATTGATCATTTTTTATATTTATAAAATACATAAAATAATAAACGACAAACAGTTTATATAAATCAATATAATGATTTTATATTCTTATTTAAAAGCATTATTTTTTGTATAAATGATCATAATAACTATTAACATCTTCTAAAGTTCATATTATATGCTTTAATAAATCATTTATAAAAAAATTATAAAATTATTTATCTCCACTTATTGTATATTTTAAATTATTATAAGAGTTTGTATGTCATCTATGAGGGCTTATAAATTAATTTATAAAATTTAATTTAAAATCTCATCCTATTATCCTACTATATATTAATTGAGAAGTGACTTAAGAGACTTTTTCTTATGTGTCGATCATATATGAAATCCCAAAAAAATTGCCATAAATTGATTGGTCGATAATATTTAATATATATCAATTTTTTATATTTATAAAATAAATAAAATAATAAACGACAAACCGTTTATATAAATCAATATAATGATTTTGTATTCTTATTTAAAAGCATTATATTTTATATAAATTATCGTAATAACTATTAACATCTTCTAAAGTTCATATTATCCCTAGACCTCGTAGGCTGATGATTGCCTTGATTGGCTTACCAGTTACATACAATTACAAACTACACGAAAGTTGCGAGGTCCGAAAGTGGAGAACGCATAGCATTCTAGTGTCCATGCGGTTTTCCTCTCTCGCATAGAGCAGATTTCCAACAGCCCTTAGACACTCAAATGCCCGAACGGAACGGATTCAAACTTCTCCTAGAATCGTCATGCTTTATAAAATATATATAAAAACATTTATCAAATTATTTATCTTGTCTTATTGTATATTTTAAATTATCATAAGAGTTTGTAAGTCATCTATAAGAGCTTATAAATTAATTTATAAAATCTTTTTTAAAATCTTATCCTACTATCCTACTATATATTAGTTGAGAAGTCATTTAAGATATTTTTGTTTATGTGTCGATCATTTATGAAATCTTAAGAAATTGTTACAAATTGATTGTTCGATAATTTTTAATTTTTATTTATTTTTATTTTAATTAGATTTAAAAGAAAAAAATAAGTCTATAAACAGTTAATATCACTTGGCAAAAATCTACATAATATTAAAAATAATTATTTATGGTAACTATTTGTTAAAACTATAGAAATAATAATAATGTTTGATCAACTTTTTTTATATTTGTAAACTACATAAAAATAAGAAACAAATTTTTTTATTAAAATTGATATAATGATTTTATATTCTTATTTAAAGCCATAAATTTGTATATAATGTATTATAATAACTATTAATGTCTAATAAAATTCATACAAGCTTTATAAATCATTTATAAAAATTATAAATACATTTACAAAATTATTTATCTTAGCTTATCATATGTTTTAAATTATGATAAAAGGTTTTAAGTCATTTATACAAGCTTATAAATTAATTTATAAAATATATTTTGAAATTTCATTTTATATTAAATGAGAAGTCATTTAATTAATTTTTTAATTGGGTGTCGATCATATACAGAATTTGAGAAATAATATTATAATTTGATTTGTTAATGATTTTAAAATGTTTTTATTTTATGAGTAAGAAAATCAGTTTTAGAACCAGTTTTATCATTATCCACACGACCGAAATATATTGCACAAACTAATTTATGGTAATTAAATATGTGATTTATATAATATATATAATGCTTCATAAAATAACTTTTAGGAATCAAGTATTTCTAAACTATATAAAATATTTCAAAAGTTTTACTATTATATACCTTCAAAACTTAAGTAATTTTATTAAAACTGAATCATGAATATTATATAACTAATTTTAGTATAATTATCAATACAAAATCTCAAAAAGTATTCAAAATAGTCATATTTATTCTTTTTAAAAACCAATCATTCTTAAAAAAATTATAATAAATAAATAGTTACAAAACATTCAAATCCGTGAAATCGCGGGCATCCACCTAGTACTATTATAAATACATATTATATACATATATATATATATATGTATGTATGTTTGTATCTATTTTAGATTCAAATTTATATCACATAAAATCCAGTGATTTTTTTCTGTTGGAAAACTTAGTAAATTTAATTTATTATATTGGGCGATCGATATAGATTATAAATTAATTTACATTCAAAACCTAATGGAAAGGCAAAAAATGAAAGTTAAAATACATTTTAACTTTACTTTAACATAGTTAATTTTATGCATTATTTCACTTTTTCCATTTTTGCATTTTTTTTATTGAAAGAAAAACATTATCACTCCACCCACTCTTTTATTTGTTTATGATTCATATATTTTTCTATTTATACATTATCAAACACTTATAATAAACTATGGTCGCCCGCCCTACGAGCGGGATATATTTTACTTGTTATTTAAGTTATTATTTTTTGTATAATTTTTTTGGTTTGTGTTTTAGGTTTTTTATTTGTAAGAGATGTGTGATAATGATTTTTAGGTGAAGAGGAATTATATGTATTAAGATATATGTTGCTTGTTTATAATAGTTGTTTCAGTTGTAAAAATAAAAAATAGTTGTTTCTATATTAAAGAGTGTTGGTATTGATATGATGTGAGAGCATCAAATTATCTTCATTTTGTTTGCTTTTACAAAAAATTGAGTTATATTCAAGTATACTAATGGAGATTATGTTGTTTTCTATAATTTTAAATTAAATTTTGGTTTCATAAGTATTTAAATATACTTTAAATCTACAATGAACTGGTAACCCAAATATATTATGGTAGGTAAATACAATTTTTCTTTTATTTTATTCATTATGAACGAACTAAAATTTATTTGTACTCATATTATTGAATTTCCATAACTTAAAATTATATTCAAGAAAGTAAGCTAGCTACACGAATAAAGTTTAATTAAACTTTAGATATGATCAAAATAGTCTTTTATCTTGTTCATTCAAATTTTTATGTAAAAATTAATTTAATTTACAACTGATTTTTATTTTATTTTAATTATCTTTGGAATAATTGAATTATCTTCTCCAATCTTTAAAAACAAACAGAAATATAAATCATTTTTTTTTGTTTAGTGATAAAATAGATTTATCGATCTAACTACATTTACAGTTTTGCAATCTTGGTCTGAACAAGAAAATAATTTTAAGCTATATTGTTGCGCACAAAATAGTTAAGTAAGATGGTTTTGATCGAAACTTTGCAGAATTAAGAGAAAAATAAGATTGGTGAACATTTTTTTTTTAAAATTGATGACCGATTTAAAGTGGATATTTCTCAAATCAAAAAAAATCGGTGATCAATCAAAAGTATTAAAAATTACAGAGAAATAAATCTTAGTAAATGATAAATGATAATCCTAATATTTCAAGTTATATATGATGAAACTTCATTGTTTACGATTATATACATAATATTATGGAGCAACCACTAAAAACATATAAGGGATACTGAGCATGTACAAAGTGAAAATTGTCAAACAAAGTAAAGAAGCTAGATTGTTCAGAGACAGCAAGAAGATTGTTCAAAGAAGAAGAAGATTGTTCAAAGAAGCTAGATATAATGATATGGTGTGTTTTAAGTGGAACCATGGGTGATGGCTAGACAACACTTTGTATGCATGCAGTTTAGCAATGAAAATATGAATGTCAGAAAGGGTCGGTTGTAAACTATTTTTACAGTCGATATACAATCATTTTTCTAAGAAGTACTCGCCTTGATGGAGTTTTTAATGTGTTTTTGCAGTAAATAATTGTTTCTGAACTTGCCTTGATTATTCCCCAAAGTTGTGTTATGGGAAACATTATTTGTTCTAATAACTGAATGAAAATTTTGGTTCTACCACACTGAACATCGCATTTGTAATACATGTACCCTTTATTGTACCGTTTCTGATCGCCTTTCCTCATTTTCTGTAAGTGTAAGAATTGTTAGTAGACACACATCAGTGGTTAATGATTTTTTCATACAAATGATGAATAAATGTATTGCGCAGTGCACCTTGTCGTATTATTGGCAAGCATGACCGAGACATGGAGTTTTTCAGAGACTGTCTTTCTCATTTGTGT
Organism: Brassica oleracea var. oleracea; assembly: GCF_000695525.1. Classification (NCBI taxonomy): domain Eukaryota; kingdom Viridiplantae; phylum Streptophyta; class Magnoliopsida; order Brassicales; family Brassicaceae; genus Brassica; species Brassica oleracea. The sequence goes on along the minus strand of NC_027752.1, from coordinate 39,963,940 downwards.
ATTAGTAGTTGAGAAAATGGGAGGGCGAGGAGTTAGCCTTTTCCAGTAGGTATTTGCTTAACCATCTCTTGAGAAAGGAGAGACTTTGTGCTTTGCCAGCGTTGGATATGGTTGCTGGGAACGTGTACATATAATTCGAAGTAGGCTCAGAGCTGTGGTATTTGTTCAGTTAACCAGATTGAGTGTTTATTAGGTTTCAGAATAACGTCAGTTTTCTTTCAATGAATGACATTAAAGCGTTCATTTGGTAATCAAACTGTGTAGAAAGTTTATGACGGTGGAATGGCTTCGAAAGAGACGCAGTTTTGTATATATTATTATCTAATTTATTCTATTTGTGATTTGTATAAATATATTTTCATATCATTATTTCTCGTAGTTAACTTTTTTGCAATTTTTTGAAGAAATAACATATCCTTTCTGGTAGCAGACTGAGCTGACTGTAGGAGGTTGCAGCAGTTTTCATTGGGTAAGAAACTTAGGTTTTTTGGTTAGTAAAATAACCAAATTTAGAAAACGGTGGTGGAATAAAGTGAAGCAAGATTTTATTGTTTGATTCATTTGCACACATAATATATGAAATCAAGGATTGCAAGTATAGAATAGTATTTAAATCTTTCTAACTTGGTAGGTTAAGTCTTGCGAGCCTTTTTGAGCAAGCACTCAAATGCTAGAACGAGTGGCTCCTCAACAGTCCTCCCACCGCAAGCAGGCTCAACATGTGCAGTAATTGTCTCCTCCAATGGATGTGCTTGTTGCAGCGGATCATAATGACTTGCAGTTGGGTTTTCGTTTCAAGATATCTTGATTCTGTCAGAACCCTTGCAAGATACACATGAGTTGTTCATAACTTGAGGAAAAATCTTTTCATCAAGCATGAGCACACTCATAAGATCCCTTTTTTCTTCATAATATGTGCCTTCTAGAACAAACAGCAAGAGACACATCAAAAGAAGTTTGCGGCTTTGGCAATGTATTTATGTAGATTTTAAATAACACATATTTGATGTTACCATTTCCCACAAGGTCCACAACAAATCAAATGTTCCAACAAAACAGATAAGTGTATTTGTTAGACAATGTACTGAGAAATATACACATCGAGAGAGAGAGAGAGAGAGAGAGAGAGAGAGAGATGAAGGTTGCCTTTTCTAGCATTGACAAAGAATCAAACAACTTCTGTTGACTCCTAAATTTATAAAGAGATTTATAAGACTTGATAAAAATTAATTTTGTATACTATCACAAAGTTCTGAATCCCAACAGAGCATAAACAATTAGATTGACTGCTTTGCATAGAAAGTAATAGTTTGACCTTTAATAAGCTAAGTATAAGTAATGGGTGTCAAAATATTCATTTAGATACAAAATAGATACAATAATTACACATTTCTCTCTCGGGCCCGACAATCGAGGAGCCGACAGTTATCATCTTTCTCGACGCCGGCGAGGCCTCTGGCCGCTGGCGTCGGGTCCTCTGCTCTGCCTCCTGTTACTCATCGTCTTTAGCTCGCTTACCACCGTGTTCTACTCATTTCCGCCACTTGTGTCTTCGTTTCGGAGTCTGGGACACCGGATCCGTAACCTTCTGGGGGTTTCCCCTCTCCATCATGCAGGTCAGCTTCAGTCACCCCCAAACCTCTAGATCTAAGCCTCTTCGACTGTGTCGTCCGCCATATCCGCCGTCTCTACCACATCTAGTGCTCGGTCGCAGTATTCTATACCCTTGTGTATGTGGGGTTCAACTGTTTTCCAAGGTTTTGGTATCGATATCGTGCTACCTGAGAAGGACGAGCCCCTCACGAACCTCTCCCACCAGATCCAGCTCGACAAACGCAAGTGTTGACGGTCCTCTCCGGGATTCCGAGGAGATCCACTGTGCCGCTCTTCCGCTCTGTTTGTTTGTAATACCCATCCCCTCCGGTGGTCCAAGCTCGCAGCTCGCTGAAGCGCACCGTCCCTTAGACGGCTGTGTATCCATCGCTGCCGGAGTTCCCATCTCTATCGCATGTATCCTCTACTTTCCGTCACACAGTCGATCGTCTTGGGTTGGACCAAGGGTGATTTCTAATTTGGCCTGGACTGCTGAGTTCTATAATTGTAGCCCACAAACCAGCTACACAAAACCAGGAAATACGGTACTGCTCTTGAAGGTCCTGATTGTGCTAATTTATCTGAAAAATGTGGTTTTGATATTGGCTTGGTTGATAAGGATTTCCGGTGGAGACACCAGAACCTTAAATTTGCGTATAATGGCATATTATCTTATTAAAAAGAGTTTATCGGTGGATTCACCGAGACAGATTCCATTTCACTCTTCCTCGTCTTTTGAAGAGAGGATTTTTACACCATTCCTTCTTTCCATGGAAGAAGATGATTTCTTGGCTTCACTGCCGAGCATTGGCTTCAGCTTTACCACCGGTTTGTTATCTTGCGTAGCGGTCTGTACGGGACCAGAAGATGCAACCGAGATTACCATGTGTTGTCTCGCAGGTGAGGGTTGGCCCTCAACGTCATATCATTTGACTAAGTTTAAGCTGTCCGACTGTGTTGGATATGCTCCATCGACGCATCCAAGCCTTGTCTTGAATTCGCTGTCATCTTCCTTTGAAGACCTATCTTTCTTAATTTGGATTGTTATTGTAGTTTATGCTTTTTATCAAAGAGGATGGATAGTTCCCTCTTGTATTTGTAATCAAGAAAATTGATGAATGAAAGTAAGTTTGTGTTCAAAAAAAAAAAAGTAATGGGTGTCAAAGAAAAGAGAACTAACATGTATAGCATCAGGTCCTTTCTCAGATCCGTCAAGTATAAGTGCCTTTTCTTGTCTCATTCTCAGTCTAGCAGACTCTCTCTCTATGAAGCTTGAGGCTATGTTCTCTCCTGGGTCTATTCTTCTTATTCTTCTATGTGATTCCTCTCTGTCTCAGCAGCCCCCTTATTTAAACGCTTCACCTCTTCCTGTTTCTGTTTCTCCCTAATGCCTTTTTGGAGTAAGGCTTATTAGAAGTTTCGAAATAATTGTATGCAGCATTATCCATCTCTTTCTCCTTCAAAGCTTTCTGCTTCCTCTCCTTCTGTTTTTCAAACTCTGGTTCCAATTATGTTTCTTCTCTACATCATGCCCTTTCACAACCATCTCATCCTCCGGAGCCTCAGCTTTATCATCCTCCTGAGTCATGAAGAACATTGCACAAAATATGAAGCAACTCTCTCAGAACTCTGGTTGTGTTTTATGTCGATATGGGTTCTTAATAAATCTGTGTTTAATAAGTTCTTTGGCACTCGGTCTCTGAAAGTGTAAGACTTGTATAAGAGATCTTAGAATGTCACTGCTGGGAAATAAATAAAAAAATCATAGATTGTAGGATTGCGTTGCAAGTACCTCAACAGGGACTTTTGTAAAGGATAATGAAACAAACTCCTTCACTGGACGGGAAAAGTGCTCGTCTAACTGCACTGAAAACAAAGACCGTTAAACGTTGTAGGCGATTTCACAATCAAGAAATTGCGGTGATAGTTTTGATTGAATTTTAACATGTGCAACCTGAGGAGGATTTTCTCGAGGAATGATAAAAAGCACTCTCATAGGATGAAGGTCAGCTAGGGGAGGTTCTCCTTTTGCCATCTTGATAACTGTTATTCCAAGCGACCATAAGTCCTTTTAAGTGCAATCATCAAAAGAATCAACTCTCAATCTCATCTATTCTTCTAAATGAAAAAAAGTCCAAACATATAGCAAGACTTACCCAATAGAAAACAGCTAGTGAGATCAGAGATGGAGGATCTCGATGCACCAATACAAATGATGAACCACAATCATTACGTCATATGGGTTCTGCAGTTCTTAAAAGCTTCAACTACTATCTCACTATCCGTACTTTTCGGGATGGACTAGCATCGTCTAACAAAGCTTACAAACTCAATATAAGTTTTTCTTGCTTACGAGTATCCAATAACTAATAAGGTAAAGAGACATTCACTTCAATGAAATAATAAAACGCATTACCTTTTCCTATATTCTCGGCTGAGATAAGCCACAACTGAGCTGTGGTGAGGACGATTCAATATCCGAGCAACATCATATGACATAAATCCATGCACTATAGACTGCGTACAGTGTGATGATAAGTAGGGAATATTTAATGGTAAACGCTGCAGCAGCCTGAACCTTTAGATTGTGAAACAAACAAAAGAAGCGTTTTTACCTTTTATAAAAAGTGATTTCTTTGATTTCCCTCTATCTTCCTCATCCTTCTTTTATGGTCTATTGGGTTTCAAATCATCATATTTGTGCTTCTTCTGGACCTGCTTAAAGACAAACTGGTTAAAATTTCCGGGAAAGGTTAAAACTTGCCCATGTTTCACTGCCAATACATTCAGCTCACCATAGCACTGATTATCTATAAATACTAAAATATATCATCAAAAAAGTATTGTGATTGTTTCAAAAAAAAGAGTATTGTGAGTACGCTATTTACGTAGTGGATGATACGAAATTCCGAGACCGTTTCCTAAACGAAATTTAAGCGTTGACCAAAGTTTGATTGAGTTGGTGCCTTTACAACATACAGTTACAAACATTAAGATACCACAACCACCATGCCTCTTTCGGACACGTTGAAAAAACACCGAAGCCTCAAAAGATATAAACATTTATGATATGAAAAAGCAGAAAGGCATGAAGCAAACCTATTGCCTCCACGTACATCATTGGCTTTAAAAGCAAAATTTGTTTAGCTGTAATCACAGAGCATAAATTTGCAAACAGAAACCACTGACATAAAATAAAAAATACAAAAAGAAACCACTAAATATCAGTGAAACTTACAAATTTCGATCAAAGACCAAAACTTCACAATGGCCCACAAAATTAAAACTGTTGTTACCTTGCAATTTTATGTAGAAACAGATGCATAGAAAAATACGGGAAAGTGAATCGATGAGAGGATACATTCTTGAACTTCTTCCCAGCACTTCCTTCACCAAAAACCCGAGAGAATCTTCAATTTAAAACAATGAAGCTCTGACCTCATCACCACCATTCATTTTTGATATCTTGCATATTTCTATTATCTTATCCATTCATCCATGTGCATTTTGATCATATAGACTAGGATTTAGCCATGTTTAGGTTACATTTTGCATACATGAGTCTTTATCAGGTGTTGGAGTGCCACATGGAGTTCTTGGGGACATTTAGATGCATTTGGAGCTCAAAGGAGGTGAAATATGTGATCATTGGACGAGCAGAGCAGGGGAGCGAGGTTCTGCAGCGACGTCATGAGGTCGCTCCAAAGCACCTCACAGAGCGACCTAGCTGGAGCGACCCCGTGAAGTCGCTCGCCATATTCATCCCGTTGGAAGCCCAGAGCGACGCCCCGAGGTCGCTCGCGTCTCTATGGCGAGACGACACGAAGCGAAGCCCGGAGCGACCTCTCAGAGCGACCCACTGAGGTCGCTCCCGGAGGCCGGAGCGACTTGTCGGAGCGACATGCTGAGGTCGCTCCGCGTCTATTGTTGGGTCGGCTTCTATTTACTTAAGGGCCTTTTGGTCATTTCATTATGCACGTTTTACATTTCTAAAACCTATGTTTTAAACATCTTTT
>NC_027752.1:39957582-39957960 GCF_000695525.1 Brassica oleracea var. oleracea | reverse complement strand
CAACATTTGTCTTGGGAGCCTTGAAAACTCCTAACATCAAATTGGCGTCGTTGCCAAATTCGGAGTAGATTTAAACATTGAGATTTAGTCACTTCCTTGAGACTAATTCATTTTAATTTTGTTTTGTTACTGATTCTTCTTCTTCACCTACCTTTCACTTTCAGGTGTATGAACTTGAGGAGCGGGGGTCCATCAAACCTAGTTCCAATAGTATCAGACATTAGAGCTTTCGAGAGGGAGTGTACTAGAGCTAGAAGAGAAGAAGAACAACAAGCCCACTTGTAGAGATTCGATATTGAAATGGAAGATCAATCGCAAGGGGCAGAACACCAACCGCGGGAGCTCGACCCATTGGTACTTATGACCGGCCCAACATTC
>NC_027752.1:39955263-39955829 GCF_000695525.1 Brassica oleracea var. oleracea | reverse complement strand
GATTGATCTCCATTTGGGTAAAGGGCATGTTCTCCACTTTGACATCAAGGAGAAAATGAAGAAACCAACTGTGTTCGGGCAAGCCTTCTACATTGAAGAGATGGGCACTCTTGCTGATGAGCACCTTGAAGAGTTACCACCTGAGTACGACGAGGAGGGAGCATCTCCCTCTACTCATTCCCCAAAGAAGGTAACCCACCACACTCCCTTGTATATACCATTTTGTTTTTGCATTGTAGTCTTCTTTTCGGTATCTCTCTCTCTACTTGACAACACGGAGACTGTGTAACTCAAGTTTGGGAGAGGTACCAAGTATTTGATCATGTTTGCTTTGATGTTGTTTCATTGAGTCATGCATTGCATACCTATTTGCGTATAAAAAAAACAATCATTTAGTTTGCATCAATTGCACTTCTAGGAGATTCTAGAGCATATAGGTTGCATTCACTTGCATTGGGAGCAATGATTTTAAATGCCTTGTAAAGAACACTACGTTGCACCTGAGTAGCTTTTGCACCTCTCAAAAAGACTTGTATGTTTCGAGCCTTGAAAACTCTTCCTGAAAC
>NC_027752.1:39952509-39954658 GCF_000695525.1 Brassica oleracea var. oleracea | reverse complement strand
AATAGACTTGTTAGTAATGATTGCTTTCATATTATTCAACCAAAGACATTTGATGTTTGAGATATGTTAGCAAATGAGCATTCATCTAGACATAGAGCTTGCTTAGAATTGTGTCTAGGCTTAAGGTCGATAGTTTGATTGATCATTTGTCATCCTTAGTTCAAAACTTGATCACCCAAGGTCTAATCCCTATGCCCATGAGTTCTCTTTTCCCTTAGTCAAGAAAGTATCATTCTGTTATTGCTTTTTAGTTTTAGTCATAGCATAAAACTCATCTAAATCATTGGTTGCACTTAGATTAAGTGATTACTTGCATTCTCGGTGCTTTGATATCTCTCAGAATTGGTTCGACAATCTTTTATACTACAACATTTGTCTTGGGAGCCTTGAAAACTCCTAACATCAATTCTCTCCTCTCTCACTATCTATAGCTCTCAGAAACTCTCATGCCCCTCAGATACAATGTAAAAACAAATCAAAGAAGCAATAAGAACACGACGCCATTACTCGGACCGTTTCAGATGGCGAGAGGAAGATAAGACGTCAGAGAGTCAAGGTCGCAGACGATCTGCAAATCGTCGATCGAGAAATAAGGGTTAGAGGGCAAGTTGCATCGTCTTTGGTCGGATAGAGCAATCATACGTAGAGCCCAACAGACAAATAACAAAGAAAGCCCATCATGTCACGTGTTTAAATGAAACGCTGAGTTTCATCAGTATGTGACACGTGTCGTGATGAGAGGCATCGATTTATCTAGCTGGTGGCTGACGTGGAGGCATTAGGAATAGATAAGTGAGTTAGTGGAGAGGTCGTAATCAAGTATAATTTCATTTACAAGATTGGAATATACAGTGGCATTAAAAAGTAAACAAAGAAAAAACAAAAAATTTCAACATTTTAGTAGAAATGAATGAACGCATGAATGATTGAGAAAGAAACGTACAATAATTGACGTCCATGCCTTTCCCACCCCACAAGACAATGGCCAGTACCGTTTATGGCTCTGTGATTACAGCTAAACAAATTCAGACATCGATTGATGAAGGACTTAAGTTGAGTTAGGTTTATCTTGTCTAATAAATTATAAACCATTAAATGATATATTACAATGGATACAATATCCAATACCTAACAAAAGAGATTTATTAAAACAACTTTATAACGCAAAAATTTATTCAAAATTTGACATGAAAAATGGGTTTTGGCAAATTCAAATTGCCAAAAAAGATAAATATAAAACAGCTTTCACCGTACCATTTGGACATTATGAGTGGAATGTAATGCCTTTTAGCCTTAAAAACGCACCCTCTGAATTTCAACATCTAATAAATGATATATTCAATAATTATTCAAAATTTACAATTGTCTATATAGACGGCGTATTAGTATATTCAACTTCAATAGATCAACATATCAGTCACTTAAATGCATTCCCCAATATAGTCAAAAAACATGGTTTGGTTATATCAGCTAAGAAAATTTCTTTATTCCAAACAAAAATAAGATTCTTAGGGCATAATATATATCAAGGAACAATCACACCTATTTCAAGATCAATTGAATTTGCAGATAAATTTCCTGATGAATTAAAAGAGAAAACTCAGTTACAAAGATTTTTAGGATGTCTAAACTATGTTTCAGACTTCTTACCCAACCTTAGAAAAACAATTCAACCCTTATTTCAACGGTTACAAAAGAATCCAAAACCATGGACTAATCAACATACTCTTTTAGTTAAACAAGTTAAGCAAAAGGTAAAAAACACTCTCATGTCTATCTATATCAAATCCTGAAGCTGACATGATAGTTGAAACTGATGCTTCAGGAATAGGTTACGGAGGAATTCTTAAGCAAAAATTACCAAACTCAAAAGAAGAATCTATTGTTCGATTTCATTCGGGAATCTGGTTAGGGCCACAAAAACATTATTCAACAGTTAAAAAGGAAGTTCTTTCGATTGTTAACTGTATCTCGAAATTCCAAGACGACTTAGTCAATAAAAAATTTCTATTGCGAGTAGATTGCAAATCAACAAAAGAAATATTGCAAAAAAATGTCAAAAATCTAGTATCAAAACAAATATTTGCTAGATGGCAAGCAATATTATCAGTTTTCGATTTTGAAATTCAATATATTAAAGGAGAAAAAA
>NC_027752.1:39946703-39952425 GCF_000695525.1 Brassica oleracea var. oleracea | reverse complement strand
GCTATCATATCAATGGCTACACCTATACCGACTATAAAAATGCCTTTTTCCGAGCCTTTTTAATCAGACCCTATGACCACTCTTGGTTCTTCAGTTTTGATCAAAACTGCACGAAGACGATACCGGGATGGTTCAACGAATGGTGGTACTGGTTCGGACCACTAGATTCAATCTACCCCGAAGAAGTAATCAAGACCTCCTACCCATTCTACAAAAAGTATGTATTTGATCAGCCAGTTGGACCCCTAAACAAAATATGGTTCCACATTGACATGGGCATCCCATGGATATGCTCATAGCATTTTACCCTAGCTATCGCTCTTGAAGACATGCCTTATTCCCTCCTTCGGGAATTCAGAGTCAAGTGGTGGGAGAAGTATAACATCGACAGATGTTCCCTTGCCGATATCCAAAAATATTTCCAAATTGTAAACCATACCAAAATAGCGATCCAAACCATATCCAAATCCACACCTCTCCTCAACCCAAGCCAAATATCCCAAAAAAATCCAAACCCACAGACCCATAAAGGACCAACTTCAAGTCCAACAAGTTCAACTACCTCTTCCTCTTCCCAAAAATCATCAAGAAAAGAAAAAATGAAGACATTCCTAGCCGAAATGCTAGCACAATTTGAGGCAGAAAACAGTGATATCGAAGAAAGTAACGAACAAGTTAACGATACACAAGCCGAAGATCCTTACGGTGAAAAAAAAACGTAAAAATATTGTCTATATTTAAATTCTGTTTTAATTTTCTGTTTCAAGTATATTCTAGTAGACTCTGTACATTATTTCTGTATTTTATTTTCTATGTTCTCTGTCGTCTTTGTATTTTACCTACAAAATAATATACAGAGTATATATGTATAAGAAGACTCGGGAAGTATTCCTAACATGAAGACTTCCGACAATGGTGGGACCCACATGAAGACTTCTGCATTCTGCCAGCAACCCACTCAAAACTGTCGACACCACCCAAGACTCAACACGTGTTAAATCAAGTGTCGGCACCACTAGAAGACGACATGTTGCAAGACTCTATTCAAGCAACATTTGCCTATAAATATGCACTTAATGAAAGCAGAGGACACGAGCAATTTCACTCTCTAAACTCTCATCTCTCTAAAAGCTCTCCCTTCTCTCTAAAAATTCTCAGAAATTTTCCAAATTTTAAAGTTTTAATCTTGTAATCTCGAAAACATGTATTCCATTTCAAGATCAATAAAAAGTAAGTTTAATCATATTCTGTGTACAATTTTTAAGTTTAATACATATCAAAACTTTCCTTATCATTGTCATATCAAAGTAACAATAAGTTAAATACTAAAATAAAAGAAAGTAGTAAAAATAATTTTCCAAAAATTATACTTTTCGATCAAAGACCAAAACTTCACAATGACCCACAAAATTAAAACTGTTGTTACCTTGCAATTTTATATAGAAACAGATGCATAGAAAAATACGGGAAAGTGAATCGATGAGAGGATACCTTCTTGAACTTCTTCGCCAGCACTTCCTTCACCAAAAACCCGAGAGAATCTCCAATTTAAAACGACGAAGCTCCAACCTCATCACCACCATTCATTCTCTCCTCTCTTACTATCTATAGCTCTCAGAAACTCTCATGCCCCTCAGATACAATGTAAAAACAAATCAAAGAAGCAATAAGAACACGACGCCATTACTCGGACCGTTTCAAATGGCGAGAGGAAGATAAGACGTCAGAGAGTCAAGGTCGCAGACGATCTGCAAATCGTCGATCGAGAAATAAGGGTTAGAGGGCAAGCCGCATCGTCTTTGGTCGGATAGAGCAATCATACGTAGAGCCCAACAGGTAAATAACAAAGAAAGCCCATCATGTCACGCGTTTAAAGAGAATTCTATTTTATAATAATAGATAAGTGAATTAGTGGAGAGGTCGTAATCAGTATAATTTCATTTACAAGATTGGAATATCCAGTGGCATTAAAAAGTAAACAAAGAAAAAACAAAAAATTTCAACATTTTAGTAGAAATGAATGAACGCATGAATGATTGAGAAAGAAACGTACAATAATTGACGTCCATGCCTTTCCCACCCCACAAGACAATAATGGCCAGTACCGTTTATGGCTCTATCTATCTATGTAGCACGGGAACGTCTATTTAGATGCCGTACCGGTACCGGAAACGTTTCAGGGACGGGTATTTCACGGGGACAACACTGGTACGGCTTGGGGACGGTTAGAGAACATAGCTATGAGTAAGACTAGTTGTGCATCATAGCTATCTATAGCTTTTCACACAAATAGGAACTTGCGTCTTTCGTCTACGTCGCACGTGACTGTGAAGCTCTCCAAGTAAAGCACCGGTGATATCTTCACCGACACTCTCAATCATTAAAAGTCTCCATCTCTCTATCTCCTTTCTTCTCTGGGAGAGAACAGAAATGGAGATATCAGCTGCGTTAGTAACAGTTTCAGTAGCTATAGTTGTTGTTTCGTGGTGGACATGGGGAACTTTAAACTGGGTTTGGTTTAAACCAAAGAAGCTTGAGATTTACCTGAGAAGCCAAGGTCTTTCCGGTAGTCCTTACACGCCACTCATCGGCGACTTGAAGAGGACTTTTAGCATGGCGATGGAGGCAAGATCCAAACCCATCAAACTAACTGATGATATCTCCACACGTGTCGTACCTTTTCCTTTAGAAATGCTCAAGACTCATGGTATGTTAAAATGTTTTCTTGTTAGCCTGATGATCAAGAAAATATCTCAACTTAGTTATGCTGCTGAAACAGGAAGGACTTATTTTACATGGATTGGAACTATACCAACCATAACTATAATGGATCCTGAGCTAATCAAGGAAGTGTTCAACAAATTTTATGATTTTCAGAAGCCACATACCTTCCCTTTAGGTAACGTGATAGCCAAGGGACTTGCTAACTATGATGGTGAGAAATGGGCAAAACACAGAAGAATCATCAATCCGGCTTTCCACCTTGAGAAGATTAAGGTTTAGGCTTCTTGTTTCATTAACTTTATGTATGTTACGTTGTATTGATGCCTTCTGCTTCTATGTGTAGAACATGGTACCTGCGTTCCACCAAAGCTGCAGTGAGGTTGTTGGCAAATGGGACAAGATAGTATCGGAGAAAGGTTCATCATGTGAGGTGGACGTGTGGCCAGGGCTTGTGAGTATGACTGCTGATGTGATCTCTCGTACTGCTTTTGGTAGCAGCTACAAAGAAGGACAGAGGATATTTGAGCTCCAAGGGGAACTAGCTCAGCTCATTATACTAGCTGTTCTGAAAGCTTTCATCCCTGGATATCTGTAATAAAAAAAAAACACTTCAACTTGTCTGCTTCTAACACATTGAAGATGGTAGTCATGTTTTGTCAAATTCTCTGTTTTATTTTTTGCATAGTTATCTCCCAACAAAGGGTAATAGAAGGATCAAAGCAGCAGCTAGAGAAATCAAAGTTATACTCAGAGGGATAGTCAACAAAAGGTTAAGAGCTAGAGAAGCTGGGGAAGCACCAAGCGATGACTTGCTTGGTATACTTCTTGAATCTAATTTGGGACAAGCTAAAGGAAATGAAATGAGCACTGCGGATGTGATGGAGGAGTGCAAGTTGTTCTATTTCGCCGGGCAAGAGACAACTTCAGTACTTCTGGTCTGGACAATGGTTATGCTAAGCCAACACCAAGACTGGCAAGCTCGTGCAAGAGATGAAGTGAAGCAAGTTTTTGGTGATAAAGAACCTGATACAGAAGGCCTGAACCAGCTCAAAGTTGTAAGTAGAACCAAATCAAAAAGCGTTAGCTGATTTAACTTTTTTTTTAGTACTACGTACTCTTGCCGCAGTTAAGCATGTTTAGGCAAGAGTAGTAGTAGGATGAGTGACTTCAGTAATTTTTGTGTGTGTTTTGTTGATTAATTTGAGGCTTCGCAGATGACAATGATACTATATGAGGTCCTTAGGCTATACCCTCCAGTAGCTCAGCTGACCAGGGCCATTCACAAAGAGATGAAGCTAGGTGACTTGACACTACCACGCGGTGCTCAGATCAGTCTACCTATTCTTCTAGTCCATCGTGACACACAGCTATGGGGCGAAGAAGCGGCGGAGTTTAAGCCAGAGAGGTTCAAAGACGGTGTCTCAAGGGCAACAAACGGCAAAGTGTCTTTCTTTCCCTTTGCGTGGGGACCAAGGATCTGTATTGGTCAGAGTTTTGCTCTGTTGGAAACAAAGATGGCTCTGGCTTTGATTCTAAAGAGATTCTCCTTTGAGCTATCACCTTCCTATGTTCATGCGCCTTACACTGTCATCACACTTCACCCACAGTTCGGTGCTCCTCTGATCCTGCGTAAGCTATAATTCTGTGTGATGTAGTCCAATGACCTTATCATTCACTGAAGCGGGTCCAGGTCATAACACAACTCATTATGGTATTATGTATTCAAGTCAGAACACAGTGTCGTCTCACATATTAAAACCCTTTGAGTAGAGATTCTCTGTTGTGAAAATAAGACCCAATATGAGAGAATAAACGTGCAAAACACACGTTAGCTTGGTCCTAATCAAAGCTTCTAGATATAAAACACAAGAACTCAAACTCAAAAGTTTCTACTCTCCATAGGTTTCCATTCCAATTTTTGCTACGCTAATATCACCTGAAAAAACATTTAAGATCTGTACCAGAGAAAGATTCTAACATTTTTATTATTTATTTCTCGATAAAACAAAAATATTTAATCATTACGTTTCAAAGAACAAAAACAAAACAGTAATTTGAATGGATGATTTTATTAACAAAGAAACGTCAAAAAGGTTGACGACGTTCGCACCTTACCTACCACTCAAGTTATGACGACGAATACACTTCTTGTCACCTTTGACACAAATCCAAATGTGTACTTCTTGGACCTTCGTGGCATGTGACTTTAAGGCTCCAAGTACAGTAAAAGATCATTAGCCAAACAAAACTACTGGCTGAGAATCCACAGAATATATATACTATTTAACACATTACCAAAAATAAAGTTTTTAAGACATCAGGGTGATGTCATCACCCCCACAAATATCTTCACCGAAAGTCTAAATTTTTAAAGACCAAGAATGTTAGCAACTTATCCATCTCTCTACCTCTCTCTTTTCTCTGTGAGAGAAAATGGAGATTTCAATTGCATCAGCAACACTTTCAATAGCTATAGCTGTTGTGTCCTGGTGGGCATGGAGAACTTTAAACTGGGTTTGGTTTAAACCAAAGATGCTTGAGAGTTACCTGAGAAGACAAGGTCTTTCCGGTAGTCCTTACACTCCTCTCGTCGGCGACTTGAAGAGGAACTTTAGCTTGCTGAAAGAGGCAAGATCCAAACCCATCAAACTAACGGATGATATCACACCACGTGTCGTGCCTTATCCCTTGAAAATGCTCAAAACTCATGGTATATATATATGTTTCCTGGTTATCTCATACTTCTTGATTCCTCTTTGTCTAGAAAACGTTTTCAATCTTTATGTGGTTGGCATGGAACAGGAAGAACTTACTTTACATGGCTTGGACCTATACCAACCATCACCATAATGGACCCTGAGCAAATCAAGGAAGTGTTCAACAAAGTTTATGATTTCCAGAAGACACATACCTTCCCTTTGGCCAGGTTGATAGGCACTGGACTTGCTAGCTATGATTGTGATAAATGGGCGAAACACCGAAGAATCATCAACCCTGC